>NW_003298755.1:2748645-2759255 GCF_000151645.1 Tuber melanosporum
TCAGCGCTTGTGCCCTCCCACACTCAACCCGAGGGTAATTGTCTTCCTTCTCCGAATAAACAAACGATGGAACAGATAGATTACTAGAAAGATGGATCGAAGAGATAGAAAAGAAAGGGAAAGAGGCTAGTGCACCCCCAAAACCTAGTGGGCAAGGTATCAGGAAGAAAATAAAAAATTATAAAAAATCGATGCGGAGAAAGGGGAGGGTGATTGCTTGCGCGGTTCGTATGGGTATGTCGGTTAGACAAGAAAAAAAAAATCCCCTTCCTTCGAACCAGAAAAGAAAAGAAAGGAAAAAAAAAACCAGTTCAGCCCTCCCTCCTCTTTCGATTATATACGGATCTGGAAAACGTTTGATTGAATTGGAGCAACCTTCTTTTTTTTTCTTTCTTTTTTTTTTTTTCCCTCACTCTTGCTTGGCTTCGCTTTGATTTTTGGATTATTTTTCCGTACAATGAATGGTTTACACCGCTGTGAATTTGTGAACTATTTGAAAAGTCCCGTATGGCGTCGGTTTGTACAGTACTTGTCTGCAGTCAAGTGTATAAACAAGACGAAGCAGCAGCAGCAGCAGTAGGAGGAAAGTAAGAAAGAAAGATGGGAAGATGCAAGATGGGAGAGAGAAAGAAAAAACGGTATCAACGATTATCCGCTAAAACACCACACAAGTTATGCTATCAAGATCCGCAGCCGCGGGTTTTATGTATGATATGGAGGGTGTGGGGGGGAGTGCTTGCTCTCTCTTCCTTTCCCTTCCTTTCCCCTTCCCCTTCCTCCTCTCTTCCCGGAGGCGGGGGCGGGTATTGGAGATACCGGTAGTGTACCAGTACCGTATTTAGGAAGCGGCAAGAAAGAGAAAAAAAAAAAGCTTCGAAGAAGTATCATACAGTACGAGTATGGTGCCAGAGGAATTGTGGTAACAGCCTCACTACCCCACAGGGGCCTAGAACCACTTAAACTATTTCTTTCCTTTTCTACTCCCCTTCACTTCTCTTTCGGGGAGAGAAAAATGGAAAGAGGGAAAGAGCCTAACTTGAACAAATCGGTTGCTCATACAAAATCCCTTGATCACGAGGGGGTGTGTATTCGAGTACTCGTACAGTACGGTACTCGTACAGTACCCCCCCCCCTGTTGATGATGATAAGGGGAAGGAGGGGAGGGGGTTAGGGAAAAGAAGTAAAAAAAGAAAGAAAGAAAGAAAGAAAGGAAAAACCCTCCTCCTCCCTCCTCCGGACTTTTCTTTTCTTTTCTTTTCTTTTCCCCTTGCGATCCTTCATCCCCCATCCCGTTACAAGAATCATAGCTAACTAAGCAAGGTCACGAAGATCCACTTTTGCGAAAATTGAAATTGAATTGAACAGAATTGAAATTGAATTGAACAGAATTGAAATTCAATGCACCATTTTTTTCTCTTTCTCCCCACTCGCTTACGGTACGGTACCAGGGAGTTGAGCTAGATACCATGCATGCATACATACACTGTACAGTACAGTACCAGCACGGTACACAACCCTCTTCCCAAACCCAGCTACCTAACAGGATAATTTTAACAGGAAGCCATCGCCCGGATGGCCTTTGTGAATCCCGCACTTTTTTCCTCTTCTTCTCCCTCTTCCTTTTGGGAAAGGAGGAGGGAAAGAAAAAAAACACCCAGCATTTTCTCAATTTTTCTTTGTGGTCGCCTCAAATGAATGAATGAAATAGCTACTTTTCTTTTCTTTCTTTTTTTTCTTCCCTTTCCTTTCCTTTCCGAATCCCTGTATAATAAATGCAGTCGATACTTAGAACAGAGCAGAAACCAGCTTTTTTTTTTTTTTTTTGAACCCACCCTTTACCGGTATTATTTTTCTTTCTTCGGTGGGGACCTTTTTTTTGGGGGGGGGTTCTTTTTATTATTCTTTCTTGTTTCAGGAACGGATTTGGCTGGTTTGGTGGTGGTGGGGGGGGTATTTTCGGGTTTTTTGTCGTGATGTTGGTTGGTTGGGGGAGAAAGGAAGAGGTAGAGTACTTGACTCCATTCGGTAGATATGGAAAGTCTAAATTTTATTGATAGGTAGAGTATGATAGTCTACAGTACAGTACTTTGTATGTGGAGGACATCAGAGTATTTCTGTCCATGCTGTAGAGTACTAGCCGATTTCATAAACTAGACCAACTCTACTACTGTAACATGGTTAGTAGGCACAACACCAGTACCAGAAACCACAAATCCCAATTCCCATGACAAGATCCCTACAAATCCGTAAGTTACTTGTAGAACCCCAAACAAAAAAAAATGCGGGGAAAGCTAAAAATTCTCCCCCTGCACCTCAGAGGGAAGAAAAGAAAAAGAAAAGAATGAAATAATAATAATGAAAACCATATTCAAAACGAACCCGCATCGAAACAAAAAAATCCTTAAAAAAAAAAACCCCAATTTCACATTCCAATCGTGGTATTCCCTCTTCCCCTCCTCCTCCCCCTCCTCCTCCCTCCTCCTCCCTCCCGCTTCCGAGTCAGGAACCCGCACGCCCTCCCCGATCCAACGCGAATAGGGTGGCTACAGTACTATCCAGTACCTACCGGACCCATAGATACAGTAGACCACAACAAGTATCATATCACGCTTCGAATCCTTCTCCCGACGGGGAATTTCTATGGTACCTGGAGTACCGGTATGTCCTGGTGCGAACTATATGCTGCGCAATTGCACCATACGAGCACTGTGCTTACTGTACAGTACAGTACCACTCACCCACCCGAGGCTTTTTTCACAGCGGGCAGGAGAGCAGCGTACTAGCACAGTACTCGAGTATCGATACCGGTATGATATTAAGGATCTACCCGGCGGCGCAGCGCGGATGTTTTTTTTTTTTTTTTTTTTTTTGGTGGGGGGGGGGGTTGTATGTATCATAGGTTTAGTGCCGGAAGAGAGAAACAGACAAACCCCCCCCCCCACCTCTTTTTTTTTTTTGATATTCCCGGTGAAAATATTGGTTACCGGTCCAATTGCGAACCTGCTAAACGGTGTTGACCTTCCACATAAAAATGCCAAAAGTCGAGTAAATACCATTCATCATCATCACGCTGGCTGGCTGGCCTGGGGGGGGAAAGGTAGGGTAAGGGTAAGGGTAGGGTAGAATAGGGTATGGGGTAAAGTGTAATAAGCACGATGACGATCAGTTTTATTTTTATTTTTATTTTTATTTTTATTTTTATTTTTATTTGCGGCAATTTTCAGTGATTCTGGTGCTGTGCCTGTCTGTATGCAGGTGCAAGCCTGTATGGTACTCGAGTACAGTACTGTGGTGTGCCCCTCAAAAGTACTCGAGTGCGAGCGCCGCATCATCCATCATATTATCATACATGGGGGATAAAGTATTGTACCTAACCTCACTTACGCTGCCTTAACTAACGGTAGGGGATAATGGTGTTGGGAGGCACACAGGGAGATTAGCCGTTGTGTTGGCTACAGTATGGCGAGGTCAGGGCAGTCTACTCGTATAGCATTGATATTGGGAGTTGTTTATTTATCCCCTCCCCCTTTGGACCAAATAAGTCCGTTTTTACCCTTTACTTCAGATCCAGGAGGGATATTTGATCGATGATACAGTGCTGCTGCATAGTACGATGTGGGGAAATGGAGGGCAAACCCGAGTCATGGAGGAGGGATTATTTTTCTGGGTATGATAATTATGATAATAATATTATAATAAGATACTTTTTTTTTTTGGTATCATACATCGAGCGTTAGATTCTGATGTGATAGCCCACGGTATAGTACAATTCTGTAGATTCAGACTGGAATGCCGTACCATGGCGTGACCTCTCGTTCAGTCAAATCCTGTATTTTAATTTTGGTGTCGAATCCGGATGAGTTAAGCATATACTGTATTTTTTTCTCTTCCATCCTTCGATGGATTTGATGGCTCGCTGACTATATGGATGGTGGTGTTGGTGCTCTACGCGCGTGCCAGGTGCGGGAAATCGGCTGCCGGGTGTCTGGTTCACCTGATATCGGGCGTGGTGGACGATGGATGGCATGCAGAAAAATCAAAGTTTCTCCACGGTATCATATGCACGCAAAAGCGAAGCCGATCACTCATTTTGAACCAAGAAACCAGCACCTCCACCACCGCAAGCCCGGGGTATAGGACTACGGCTAGAAATGATAGATAGAAAAGGAAGAAAGAGGGGAAAAAGCAAAGGGGAAAAATGGAATTGGGGGATGTAAAGGAAAGCAAACTTCATGTAGGAGTGCAGTACGGTACGAGTAAGCACGGAGCGAAGGCCTCTTTCTCTCTCAATTTCCCCCCCCCCAATTTGCTCCAAGACCGATTGTGAAGGGCGTTGAAGAAAAAAAATTGAAAAGAGAAGAGGAAGGAATCAAAGGTCAATGCAGATCTTTCAATCCATCCACCCAATCCCTCCATCTCTCCCTAGTTGTCCTTTAAATAAATCTAAAGAACACCAATTCCCGCATCAAGACCCCTCCTTCTAACGTAACCCCCCCTCTCACTTCGCCCCTCAGTCCCTTCTACAATCCAGCTTCCTTCCACCCTGTAACGTCCCATCTCTTCTCCCCCGTTTTCAAGTGCGCTTGGCTCGGCTTTGAAAGCGTGGAGTCAACGCTGGCCCTGACGTCCGCCTCCTCCAGCTGCCGCTGCAGTTTGTTCCTCTCCAATTCCTCCTTCTCAGCTGCCTGTACCTCTTCGCTGTCCGGTGCAAAGTTCCCAGCACCTCCGCGACCACGCCATGGCCGTAGGAATGGGGGTCTTTGCTTTTCGGCCACTGGCTCGGGCGTCGGTGTCACCGACATGGTATCCGTGATGGTGGCCCCTTGGGCTACGAGTTCTGATGGCTGGAACCAATTACCGGCGCCTCCACGTCCCCTAATTGTCCATGGCGGGTTGGTTAGCTTTGGGGGATCAGGGGGCTTAGATCTGTCATGCGTTTGGTCATGAGGTATGTAGGGGTGGAATAATGGGGTAGAGGTGGAGGTGGTGGGGTTTGTTATTAGGGTAAGGGGATTAGTTACATGTGCTTGTATTCGCCCGGTGGAGGGGCGGCTACCTCGTCTGCAGCGAGCTGGTTTGCAGAGCCGGTTGCTTTGGATTGTTGGGCTTCTAGGTCCTCTTCCTATATCATGACGTGGGCTTTAGCTTCAGCCCTAAACAGCCCTACCCTCTTCACAATTGCTCTTTTCCTAGGGGACCTGGATATGAACAGCCCGGCAATCACCAAGGTGTTTGCTTTCTATGATACCATACTTTTTTCTGAAGCTCTTCCTTGGAAATCATGTTTCCAGCACCACCACGGCCCGTCCATACGTATTCGGAAGACATGGTGTTTGTTTTCGGAATTTCAATTTCGTCGCAGGGTTGGCGTGGAGCCAATACCCTGGGAATGGTAAAAGAAAAAAGAAAAGGGCGCGATGCTGTATAAGTTCTGCAGCTGATAGATTGGGCGAGTAAGGGAGAAGGGGGACGAGAAAGAGAGAGGGGGGGAGAGAGAAGGAGAAAGAGAAATGGGTGGGGGGTTAAGGTGCGTAGGTGCGGGTGGGAAGAATACAGTTTTCTAAAAGGAAGCTATCCTCCCTATTGGCTATCAGGTTGACAAAAAGGAAGTCGTAATTTCGGAAAACGTTGCATGCGTCTGCACTTCTTCGCCTGATAAGGGAGATGTCTGGGCGTAAAATCGCTACCCACACATATCGTACCCGAGTGTTGTAGATAAAGTGGGGGGGTTGACAAGGCCCGGCAAAAAGTTATGGGACAGTTATTAGAGGTTGACTAGACGGCTGGATCCTTCCTGAACCTCTTTCTGAGATAACTGTAATGTTAAATTTCTGATAATGTCATTACTGTATGGCTGTGCCCAGAACAAGGGATATAAAGAAAAAAGTAAAAAAAAGTCAAGAAGGTTCGATCTACTCTTACCCCATCATTTTCCTTGGCAGACAGTCGATCATTTCATCTCACTTTTCTCTCTCTCTCTTTTCTAGAGGAAGAAGAAAAAAACGCCCGAGAACATGAGACATGCATTTTCGCGGTAAGAAAAAATAATTTATGTTATTCAAACATCTCGGATACAGCGTTTACGGTGAATATATATTCCGCTCTCTCTCTCACAGATGTGTTCGATTAACGTTGCAGATCATCATCATCGTCATCATTCTCGGGGTTGGGCTGGTCCTTAGGCAGGATTTGACAGCGTAAAAACTCGAATTGGACCGGGTGCTACGGTATGTCGTTGGGCTTTCCTCTTCCCCAGTGAGATCGGGAAAAGAAAAAAAAAAATCTTTCTCGGAAGGTGGAAGGGGGGCTACCGGTATGTCTTTGGTGTGTTCTTTTGCCCCCTTTCCAGAGAAGGGAATTTTGGACTGCATGGCACATGGTCCAATTGCTCGAGCTTTTACGGCATATTATTATAAACGTATTCGGCGAGCAGGAGAGGAACGAAAAGTTACGTCGCAGCGCACAGCGACCAACTGACCGAGCAGAGTCCTGCGCAGTTATTTTGAATTGTTGGTGCCGTAATGTTGCTTAAACAGTGCGGGCACGGGTTTGTAGCATCATATGGATTGTTAATTGGGCTGAGAGCTGTCTTTATATATTAATCCGCTTTTCCTAACCAAGGAAAAAAGAACGACGCCAATGGGTGGACAGATGGATCGTTTGCTTTTCTGCTGGGACAGATAGACAGACATAGACATAATACCCGTATGTATAGTACTCGAGTATTCGTTCGCATCGTGTATGTATGTGAAGTTTGTTTTTGCCCGACAGGAGCCCCGTCAGTCAGTCGTCGTCGGGAGAGAAATCTTTGAAGGCCATTGGTGCCGGTGATGATGCTGGGCAACGACATCAGGGTATCGAACCGGTGTGGCGATGAGATTTCACCGCTCTTGCACTGCTAGCTTTCGCCTCGTGTACGGGTACTCTTACCGGTACTGTACGAATGTTGTGCGCAAGAGAGGGAAGAGAATAGCACAGCTCAGCCCTGCTGCACCTTTACGGTCCTATGCAAAACATAAAGTGGCCTTCCAGGAAAGAAAGAGGAAAAGAAAGGAATAAAAAGCTCTCATGACATTGTGCTCGTAGGGGGCATACCGTCATGCCAATAAGAAAACTTTCCAAGAAGGGGAACGAATTTGATATCGCTACCAAAAACTCCCAACGTCAGCCGAGCCCAATCGGCTACCCATCCAGTCAAGCCAAGAACCCGTAGAGAAATACTTTACCTGCAAACAACAGCAAACTCCATCTGTGTCATCATTGGGGTAGATTACGATATAGACGCCGAGATAGATAAAGAATGAACCTCGTATCAGCCAGCAGACAAGGGCGAATTACCGTGACATGCTCGTGGTGTAGGTAGCCGAAGTCTATCAATTCATTAGCAGGCTGAGCTATTGCACGCAAACACCTGCATCACCAGCAACAAGCATAACAGTTCACTACGTGTTTTTTTGTTGAGTTCTCACTTTTGGGTTATTTTTTGTGTAAGAGCACAAGTACTTCTTCTCGGAAGTGATGTCTATGGGTCACGTGTGAGGGGGCGGCCGCGGCGTGCGACTTTGCCTCCCACTTGCCGATAAATGATAAGTGGTTCCGGGGTATGCCCATTGGCTGGATGCAAAGTAGGTGACAGAAAAATTCGGGCCATTGGTTTTGTCATACATCGAATACAGCACCATGATTGACAACTCAACACCACCAGACTGAGAAAATCCCCCATGGGCTATGAGCACTACGTGAATAGCGATCTCCCCCCAGGGTGCAGGTGTCGAGCACTTAGGTTGATCGCTTGTTTTGTTATATGCTATAGTATGGTGAGATCTGAAAGTGACTTGTGATTTTGTATGGGTGTGTGTGCTATGCAAAAAAAAGGTGCTTGACAAGCGTCTTCAGCCTGCAATATGATGTAGTTTTTCTCAATAAAATTTTTCTTTGTTCCTCTACGCAAATTATTTTTAATACGAGCTGCTCTAGACATGTCTTCTGGCTTGGTTCGTCTTAAAAGGAAAATTGTATTCCCTATGGCCAAGAAAATGGTGGCAAAAGACGACAAACTTTCGGTGCCAAAAGGACCCGTCCCAGCAAAGTACTAGACTACAGTATACCTTAGTAGATTCCATCTGCAATTCTTACCCGCCTACCTGCCTACGGTACTTGCAATACCAGCAATCGACAAACAACTACCGGTATTGCTCAGTGCCAATCCAGAGTCAAACACCCCCTCTCCCCAAATGGTACAGTATCGTGTCTCTTGGACCACCTGGCAAAACATCAGCCACGCGATACCCATGCACATCCATCCATCCATCCTTCAATACATCCAATTCTACATTCAGTATATTACACCATTTTCGGAAACGCCTGCCAACAAACCAACCAACCAAACAAGTAAGACCGCTCACCACACTCTAGAGCACAATACTAGTACATATTTTTTAAGCCAACTTTACAGCCTTGTTTCCCTTCCTTTTCTGTCTCTTTCCTTCTCTCCTCCTCCCTTTGCATGCCGTGCCGCTAAGGCAGGGTATAGTAAGTGCATGCGAATATGATAACAAAACTTTAGCCCCGTTGGCCGCGATGGATACCTCGTCTCTCCGGGTGGGGAAGGGGGTAAGAAACCCACCCCCGGGATTGATTGCTAATGAGGATGCGGGTACAGCACGAGCGCTGCAGGGCTGGCGAGCGTGTGTGTGGATGTGGTTATGATACACGGTTTGACCAAGGTTGGGTGTGATAGACTGATTCTCGGGTGGGTTGGTTTGGCAGCGGTGGTTTGGCGCTGGGGGGTACGAATGGGAGGGTGTGAGGTTTTGGATGGGTAGGTGGTAGGGTTGGGATATTTCGGCGGCGGGAGCCCTACTGAGAAGGAAGGGTGGGTTGGGGTTGCCCGTAAAGATCACACTGATCACTCGATAACCCGTGAAGCCTATGAGGCCCTGGCTGTTTGTCGGTGTTTATTTGTGTTCTGGGTATCTCGCGGGTTGCTATATCAATAACTTTCCTAGCTCCGCCGGGGTAACCAGGAACAGTACTTACTCTACTCGTACCGTGCTAGAATAATACTCTAGGAGCACTTGTATGTTCAGATGTTGATTGCTCGGCGCTGCCCTGTGTTGGTTTACCATTATCCGCACCCGCATCCACAGAGCTGAAGCCCTAGGATTCTCAAAGGACTGCGCAAACATGACATCTCTACAGTTTCCGTTGTCGTCGTATTATTTCCTTCTATCGCGCGACCTTCTACTCTACTATAATACTCTATTCTCTCCCGGACAGTCAGTACTCTACGTGGGCCAGCGAGATATCTTGCCATTCCAAACTTAATCGCTCATCACTTTTCTTCGACGCCTTCCTCATGCCAACCTTTTCCTCCTGTGCCCATTCTTGCCTCGTAACCTACTCGTGGCTTATTAGCATTTAATCAATAGATGGAATTCCATACCAAGGCTTCTTATGGGGGAAAAAGGCAAACCAGACACCTCATCGGAAGAAGAGCATACTCCCTAAACTCAACCAATACAAGGCACCTCCCGCTTAAATCATACATTATCACTCGCAATCTCCCCTCTTTCCCCTGCACATGGGGCTCCGTAATTTCTCATGGTCCCGAACGGACAACAAAATATCGCATTGTCCCCCCCTGATGTTGAAACCAAAAAAAAAAAAAGAAACTAGTGACTCCGCTATCAGCCTTTCCCTCCCCACTGGTCGAAGAAGCGGTTTAAAAAAAAAGAGTTCAGCAACCGGGATTCCCACATGGTCACCCACTGTAGTACTAACCGGTCGATACGATGCTTGTTTACCGCAGAGCGGACGGGATGCGAAATTTTCATCGTTCTATGGCCGAACACATCTGTATGCAGTTATTTTCAGATTATAACCTGAAGTCACTATCGCTGAACGTTTAACGTTCAAAATTTGAAATGACCTAATTTTACTACAAAACAGCGAGGAATTTACGCTTGTGCATTGAGGACCTGCTCAATTGATAACGTGCGAATATGTTCAGCTACAGGCAGGCGAAATTTCGCATTCTGTCTACGGGTACTTCAGCTTCTTTGTAACCCTTAGTAGTGGTATCGTAGCACTGGCCGAACACGGCTTTCTTGAGGGAGAAACATCGTACGTTTCACAGCTTGCGGGACCCGAGTTAGTGTTTTCCCGATCCTTCGGGGCCCGCAATTGCCCCGAGATATCTGCCAAAGGCACTTTCTCGGCCCTGTGTTCACTTACCGGCAGACCAAAGGTTTCGTTCTCTTTGGATATTATAAGTCTTGGCGGGTGCTTTATTTTCTTCGCCTGACCACCCGGGTACGATGCGCTTACGGGGGAGAAAGGGGGGGGGATTGTGATCAGTTTAATGCAGTCATGCTTTGTTAATATCGTACCGATACTGTCCATCTCTCAGGGGGCCAATGGCGGGGCCAAGTGTAATCACCAGCAAAGTTCTCTCATTCATTGACTTATCATGTCGGCGTTCACGGCGCAGGATTTGTCATCTCCTGACGCATACTGCTTGCAAATAGTTTAGTGAGCCGTTGTAATTACATCATTCTTTCTTGTAGCTTCCTTCTCCTTTAAGGATCAACGTACCAAATCTGCAGAGC
>NW_003298755.1:2759405-2761418 GCF_000151645.1 Tuber melanosporum
AGTACGAGAACCGGTATTGTTCGCAAACTCACATGCAACCCCTATAAAGTCCCGCATACCCGAGTTTTGAGTGTATAAACCCTCATGTTTTTCCGCTCCATTTTCCGACAAACTTTCTCACACTTATCTAGTCCTTTGAAGGCCTCACCTAGTTTACGATATCAATTGAATTACAGAGCAATGGTGAAACTTCACCCTTTAGGACAAAAATGGGGACCGCTAATCAGCTTTGATAGTCTACCTCTGGTCAGAAAATCACCGATTGGTGTACTCCAGTGTGGTTTCCCTCCACAGGTTGGTTGATCACTACTACTGAACAACAAGGACTCTAAACGTGGGGAATTCAATCGCAAGCCCGTAAGTTCCTCCGTTCGAGCAAAAACCAATTCTGACAATCTCCTCCAGTCAACTTTCTGCGACCTGGTTTCTCGTGAGCCCAATGCCAAATTCCCTCCTGAGAGAGGTCGCTACCACCTCTATGTTAGCTATGCCTGCCCATGGGGTCGGTCACTTTATCCGATATGAAACGCTTGTACTAACAACCCTCAGCACACCGAACCCTCATCACCCGCGAGCTCAAGGGCCTACAAGACATAATTGGTGTTAGCGTAGTGCACTGGCACTTGGGAGAGAATGGCTGGCGTTTCGGTACCACCGAGGAGGCCGGCGAGTATCCAGAGGTGGCTGTTGGTCCGGAAGCAAACACTGGGGCGTCATTCCTGAGGGATATCTACTTCAAGGCCCAGCCAGATTATGATGGTCGCTACACGGTGCCTACGTTTTGGGATAAGAAGAATAACACTATCGTTTCCAACGAGAGTAGCGAGATAATCAGGTTTTTATATACGGAGTTTGATGACCTTGTTGATGAGAGCAAGAAGGGAATTACGTATTATCCTGAGGATCTTCGGAAGGAGATCGATGAGCTGAATGAGTGGATTTATGCTACCGTGAATAACGGGGTTTATAAAGCTGGGTTTGCGACGTAAGTGATCTCTGCCGGAAGTGAGTGTGTGGGCCATGGCTACTAACAACTTGATAGCAAACAAGAAGCCTACGAAGTCGCCGTCACAAAGCTCTTTGAATCTCTCGACCGTATTGAGAAGATTCTCAAGGACTCGGATGGGCCATATCTTCTTGGGAAGGTTCTCACAGAGGCAGATATCCGCTTGTACCCTACCATTGCCCGCTTTGACCCAGTATATGTCCAGCATTTCAAGTGCAATCTTCGAATGATAAGGCATGAGTACGAAACCCTTCCCCTACCACACCAGATACCCGTGGGGTCATGAATGGGCTTATTCTTGTGTCATAGTTACCCCGCAATCGAGAAGTGGATGAAGCATCTCTATTACGACATTCCGGGATTTAAGGAGACGACAAACTTTGAACACATCAAGAAGGTAAAAAAATTAACCCTTAGGGAGCGATATACGATTTAGCTCGTTAACGAATTCGATAGCATTACACCAAGTCGCATAGCCAGATTAACCCCAAGGGGATCACGCCTCTCGGTCCAGCTCCGGATATCATGCCGAGGGATGCTTAGTGGCGAGTTTTTAATCCGCTCATGTGTTGGGGGTTCGCAAGTGTTCATTGATGCAGTAGCTTATCCAATACCGGTATCGAAAGCGGACTATTCGTCGATATTTCTATAATCTGAAATTTACCTGCACACTTACCCAATGTACTCTACTTTCATCGGAATAAAAGTGAACTTTACCGATCCCCTTGTGCACTCACCTAGTACCGCCCAGATATTCGTGATGTGTTTAGGACAATCCAACCTTGTACCCTACCTACGTGCCATGCAACCCTCGCTACTGTATATGAGCTGGAAGCAATCATGGATAGATGTGTTCGGCCACAGAACGATGAAAATTTCGCATCCCGTCCGCTCTGCGGTAAACAAGCATCGTATCGACCGGTTAGTACTACAGTGGGTGACCATGTGGGAATCCCGGTTGCTGAACTCTTTTTTTTTTTTTTTTCGTAGCCAACATGGTTCCTTTC
>NW_003298755.1:2761568-2785039 GCF_000151645.1 Tuber melanosporum
ACATGGCCATACAGTACGCTTGAGGGCGTTGAATTAGGTATAGATTAGTTCTTAGAGACTATTCCCAGTAAACACAGACTGTCACCTACCTTGAAGACTTATCCGTAATATAATAGAACTACCCCGTTCCATACGCGTTCCACAAGCTAGATATCTTAAAAAAAATAAAAAAATAAAAAAAAAATATGATATTGGTATCCTCGTCACCACTACCGTATAGCTTCTGACCAAGTGCTACTTTTTCGCGCGGCCTTCATAATTTTCCCACCTCGCAGGATCACTCACCTATTGGAGTTTTCCTAACCTTCGATATCAAGCTTAAGTACAAGGCCTGTACCCATAACCCACTCACCCAAGATCCCCCAGACTCACCAACTACACCAAGCCCTTACATGCTCCTAGTATCATTGGAACTTCTACGTCACCCCCGGTTTTCCCTTAACATTGCAGTCATCCTCACTACCTCCTAAGTCCATGCATTCCCCCTGCTAACGGCCCACCCACCACTCACTTACAAAAAAAAAAAAGGAAGCTACTACCCTTCCCTAGGAGAATGTTCAATCCTCCAATATATAATTATTTTCATCACTCCAGTCTCTCTTAACGTGCACAGCCTGCATATTTTACCCATTCTCGAGCTCCGATTGCGAGTTAGCATACACCTCGACTTCTACGCTGGTCAAAATATGTCCGCAAAAACCCCACCACCTGTACCACATATCCCACCCAAAGGGCGCCGACAGCGTGGGCGCAATGGATCGGTCACCAATCCTTCCCCACCCGTACCACTGCCCCCACCTCCTAGTTCTCCTTCCACATCTGCACCTCCCCCTCATCCTACTCCTCCCCCGCCATCTCCACCAACCCCAAATCCACCACCCCAAAACATCCGGGAGGATGGGTACATCTACCTCCAGATTGAAATAGGCTTCGACCGCCTGCTCCCAGCGCCCTGGGCAAAGAGACGCGAACCACCCAGCCACTTCTGTCTGAAGCCCCGACCAGAGAACATAGGACGAAAGTACTTCCTCCCGGGTCCTCACCGGCACTGCGAAAAGTACTACGCAAGCTGCGATCACCGCTCCCAAGAAAGCTTCGTAATGTACAACATGTCAGCTGCGCACGGAATCGCGGCCTCATTCGTGGTTGTGATCCCCCTCCTACTGGAGACCCGACCCTGCCGCACCCTGAACCTCGTCGAGGGCGCGATAAAAAGGGCCTTCCCGGAGGCTGACAATCTGGAGAACTACAACGAGATCAACGTCCGCATTGGTGTCGAAGCTACAAGCGTCAGACTCTGTACGCTCCGTCAATTGCGCCGGATATTCATGGGGCTAGCGCTGTTTGGTGGGAGAATGCTGGAGTTGGGCGCTTTCACGCTTAAGAGCCCTTTCCTGGAGCACGCTTCTGAGGACGGATCGCCGGAGTTTAGATACGCGTGTATCGTGCACTTGGATAATTGCTACGACGTTGGTAGGGTGCTGGCCTTCTTTCAGGAGGGGCGGATGGGCGCGGTATTGCCTCTTGGACAGTACTGGCAGGGGACAAGGTCCCTGAGCAGGTCTGGCTCGCTCGACCTCATCTGTTACACCACCTACATCCAGTGCATCGTCATCCGTGCTACAATAGAGAGGTGCATCATGTTCTTGTGGACGGCGATGCATACCCCTGCCGAGAGGTATATGACCTGGGCGCGCTGCGGGGTGAGCCAGTTGGAGTTGAATAGGTTTGGGTGTGGGCACTATGGTCAGACCAATGCCAACGACTTGGAACCCAATAGGGGGTGGAAGTCCGAAGGCGATACAGCGATGGAATGGGAGGAGGAGGAGGAAGTGACGAGCGAATATCTGCCCGAAGACGGGGAGGGAGACGGGGAGGAAAAGCAGGTAGACCATAGGTCCGAGGAGGACGGTGAGGCGGCCCCTATCGAGGGAGAGGGGACGGAATTGGCTGGGGCTTTTTCCTTAACTCTTCCTTGTTGAATTAATATTGGCTCTCTCTTATGTACTTGCACTGTACCATATACAAGTAATGTACTGCGTTTCCATGTCGTGTTACTGTACTTGTGATTTGGCGAAATGATAGATTTCTTGCTAGATGTCAATGGTGTGTTGAATCAGATTGCATATCGCCTGTTGTCCTGATCCGAAATGTGCTTTTGAAATCTCACCGGGATCCGCGTTACAAGGAACTGCAAATTCAAAGTACTATCATAGCATTGTTCGATCTTCCGGTTAAAATACTCTACAAACCCGACCAACAACAAACATGAGTGATATGCCGTGCAACATGCAAATAGAATCCCGTGAAATTCAGCTATGATAAGCCGTTGACTAAGGAAATGTGCATTCACCCAACCCAAGTTCACACCGCAACCAATGC
Organism: Tuber melanosporum; assembly: GCF_000151645.1. NCBI lineage: Eukaryota > Fungi > Ascomycota > Pezizomycetes > Pezizales > Tuberaceae > Tuber > Tuber melanosporum. Next base: position 2,763,951 of record NW_003298755.1, read on the forward strand.
ACGGCAACCACACTTTTCTTTATCAATGAAGAATTGGTCAAGCTAGTGACCAGAGCATCAACCAATCATAGGTCTGACACCGTGCCTTAACTAAAGACTTGGAAATGTAAAAATAGGGGCGAGAGCTGAGTAAGAAAACACCTTTATCAAATGAAAACTAAAACCGGAAAAGAAGAATAGTAGATACAGGTAAAGATTGTCCTGAACAGGGCAATATCCGGACCTCCTCGAGAAGAAAAGAAAAGAAAAGGAAAAGGACATTCCCAAACCTGAAAACAACATTGAAAGGAAGATTCTAATTCCTCTTCCCGTGTACCGAGTAATAGTTGCTCATATTGACGAGTGTCTTTTTTCCAGTTGTTGGAGCAAAACAGTAACAACCGGCTAGGTAATATTGTTAAGCAGGGACCTCTTAGTTATTGGAGATTAAGTGGGTGGAGGTTAGCTTACTCTTCTCGCCCTCACGCCACGGGGGAGTATAAAGGTGGAGAGAAACAGCAATTTCATTAGGGTCGTCATTGGAAATCTTGTGAAGACCAATCTAAAGGTTTTAGGTTAATAAATTTCCCGGGCTTAGTGGGGTGAGTAATGGGACAAAAGAAAGGCTCTAACTTTATTGCTAATATAGGTCACTTCGTTCTCCCCGTAGATGGTGAAACTCTTGTGCTTCAAAGGCCTAGCTTCGTCATCGGGTGCGGGCATATCAAACAAAGTTTCCACCAATGAACCCTTCAAAATCTGTAGGACTTGTGTTAAAAACTAAGTTGACCAACAAGCTGGCTCCAAACACTAACCTTCATAATACAGTGAGAGTCTGCATGATCGTGGATCAATGATCCCTTGCCGGGATTCCAGACAAGGACGAGTAGATTGGCCTTTCCATTGCCATGGTCCACGAAATTTCTAGTATAGTTTCTAGTAGTATCGACAAATGCGTACTTTGACCATTCCGACTCCTTAGAAGCATAACGGCGCATGAGATTGATCAAGTGCTCGCAATTGGCCTCGTCGCTATCAATGCCAGAAGAGGGTCCTAGGGCCAAACAGATTTTTTCCACAAGGTTGTCGAAGTCTGTTTTGCGTTTGCAAACCCCGGAACAGGTGCACTTATCAATAGAGGCTTCCTCAAGAGTCTCAAGGGAGGCATCCGGGACAACCATTTTGATGATAGGGATGAATTAAGATGTAGGGAGGAAGTAAGCTGCGACCGGAAGGGCTCTTGGTTGGAAACCGGGAATCGAGAGAGGGAGTTGATTAAGGACGAAAGAGGATTGAGAGGGTGGAAGTGGGAGCAGTATAAATGGAGGGCTTGGGTGGAGGGGTGTGGGTGGTCGGGTGGTAGCAGTGGTGTGGGTGAGTGGATAGGTGGACGGTTGTCGTAGAGAGGTGAACGTAGGGCTCGAGGGTGCAAAACTAAGGTCGGGAAATTCTATTCACAGCAACGACAACGCCCGGGAGGAGGTGACTACTTTTCGAGTATCATATGGAGCGACGATAAGCGGTAGATAAATTCGAGGTTTATGCGTCTGTATGTGTGGTCAATTTGGATTTGCTTAACTTATTGAGTTGTCTCAATGCACGATAACCGTGGAGATAGCTTTGGCGGGCAGGTGAAGAGAAGGTGTACATACTGTGGATCCAAATTTGTGCTGTCTAGAAGGTATAAATTATCGCCCATGGGGGGGACTGGTCCCACGCAAGAAAAAAAGATGTTCCAATAAATTTACCAGGACCGAGCAAATATAAGCACCAGTAATTGAGCTAAGAGACATCGACGAATTCCGTGTGTATACTGTAGGAGCGGCGGCGGCGGAAGCAGCAGCAGAGACAGCAGGAAGCTGTAAGGTATGGTATTTATGTATGGTACCGGTATGTGTACTGGATTGTATCGCGCAGTTTGATATGAACCTACGGTAACTGGTAGCCATCCATCTCAACCAACCAAACCAACAAACGATGTAAGCGGCGGCCCATCGACACGGGAGCGACAACCAAAAGGACTAAATATTACCGCCAATGCATACCCTTCCCGGCACCATAAAGGCAGAAGTCAAGAGTTAAAACCAAGAAACCTTCACACACAATCCCGATCCTGATCCCTGGCATGGTCAGTCGCATTCATCCACAAATTCCACAGAGGAGCTCAGCTTGGATCTTAACTCCACTGCAAGCCTGTGTTTTGCCTCTAGCCCTCCCCTGCCGGCACTGGTATGGCACGTAACTCGCGCATCACTGTACGACACGGACGGTTATCGAGGGCGTTTACCCTATCCTATCCATCATCTTTTCTTGCCTACGGCAGTTCAATGGTGAAGACAGGTCAGGGGACGAGTCCCGTGACCGTTGACAGCACACTTTGCTTGGATCCGGCGCGTGGAGCGCATGGCATCCAATACCGGTACTGGTACTCGAGTGCCGTATTGTTGTTGAGGGGGGTTTAACTTGCCCTAAAAAAAAAAAACAGCGGGTTACGCCTTCAGGAATTGCCATGTGCTCGGCGACTTCGACCGACCTCTGAGCTTGAAGGCGGAAGCCCCCCAACCCCCTGCTGAGAAGCCGCTGGGTCGCCGGTGCTCTGGGTGCTCTGGTGCTGGGTCGACGGTGTGTTAGGATATGGTGCCGTCTCTGATAACTACGCGGCTCAACCATGTCTTTACATCTACAGTGGCCAAGGCCGATGTTTGCCGGGAGGACATTGAAATATAAAAAGTAAATGCCCGTAGGACAGGAATAAGCAATCCTATTGCATGGAATCGTGCTGGGCCTTTTACCAGCAGGGAAATTACATTTTCCGTTGTTAAGTTTCGTTTGTCGTTGCCCCAACAATCCATTGGTGGGGCAGAATCAACATCTTCCCCGCGTGTCCAGCTTGCCACACTCTGAATCTTTTTTTCTCACACGTCTCCCAAGACATCCACACCACTCTCCGCTCTGTACCTACTTCAACGCCCGACGAAATAGCGATAACAGAAAAATGAGTACTACTGGTAAGGGTTGCTATCCTGTCTGGGGGCAGGCGAGGATCTAATAGCCGATTAGTGGAGAAAATCAAGGCCATCGAAGATGAGATGGGTAAGTTCACCAGCACCGCGACCCGAGTGTGGGAAGGGGGGAGTGTTTTATTGACTGATTTTCAGCCAAAACCCAAAAGAATAAGGCAACGTCTTTGTGAGTGTCCCCCATCTATTGCTACCCGACTGGTTACGGGTTGGGCTAACCTCACGATGTCATAGCCACCTGGGCCAATTGAAAGCAAAACTCGCCAAACTACGAAGAGAACTCGTGACTCCCTCCTCCTCTGGAGGGGGTGCTGGGAGTGAGTTGGCCACTATTTAACCACTATTTCCCTGGAGTTCACTTAGTAATTATGCTGTGCTTTTCTAGTTGGCTTCGACGTCGCAAGGACTGGTGTGGCCAGTGTGTATGTGCTGCTTAAAGCTCGCATCTCCCATCCCTGTGTGTTTGAACCTCGAATGTTTGCTTACGAATAATTCCTAGGGGGTTTATTGGTATATACTTAGGCTCTTGGCTATAGGTATTCCATAGGGTGAAGTGCTCATTAAGCTGTAGGGTTTCCTTCAGTCGGTAAGAGTACTCTCTTAAATCTGCTCACGGGCACCCACTCTGAGGCAGCGGCCTACGAATTCACGACCGTACGTTAATGTCCACCCCGCTCTGCCTTCTCCCCTCGGGAGGCCAGTTCTCTGTGTCCCGCTGACAGCAACTTAGCTTACGACTGTTCCCGGCTGTGTCATGTATAATGGCGCCAAAATTCAGATGTTGGATCTCCCCGGAATTATTCAGGGTGCAAAGGATGGAAAGGGTCGAGGTCGTCAAGTGATTGCGGTAGCGAAGCAATGCAACCTTATATTCATTGTGCTGGATGTCAACAAACCGTTAACCGATAAGAAGATCATCGAGCAAGAGCTGGAGGGGTTCGGTATCAGGATTAACAAGCAGCCACCAAACATTGTTTTTAGGAAGAAGGATAAGGGAGGCATTAGTGTCACTAGCACCGTGCCACTTACTCATCTTGACGCTGAGGTAAGTTAGTCTTTTCTTATTTTTACTCCACTTTATATAAAAAACACTTAATAAATACATGTGAACTATTAGGAAATAAGAGCGGTTACAACAGAGTAAGTCCCTGAACCCGTTATTGCGAAAAATGAGGAAAAAGGAAAAAAAGCACTTGTGGTCCCCTTTTGGACCTATATCATCGCGGTATTATTACCCGAATCGATGGTGTTACGATTTAAGCCAGTGCGAACCCTATAATATCAAGAGATTCCGGTTCAACTACGCGTCGCCGTACCAGAATTTTGTGGGCTACGGGGCGAATTCCCTCCTACCATGCGTTACCTGAGATTTTTGCAGTCGGGTTTATGGGGGAAATGTGGCTAACCCTTTCCAGATACAAAATAAGTTCTGCAGATATCGCTTTCAGGTGCGATGCGACTGTCGATGATCTAATCGATGTTATCGAAGAGAAGAGTCGAAGATATATTCCAGTAATCTACGCCCTCAACAAAATTGATGCTATATCAATTGAGGAGCTTGATTTACTTTATCGGTAAGCGGATGAGAGGTTCGATGCATGGAAGGCTTTGTGTCTTACTTAGCGCTCGCTTACTAGAATTCCCAATTCTGCGCCAATATCATCGGAAAGGGTTAGTTGCATACTAACACACCCGCGCCCCTCTCTTAAATATCGTTCCCGACTGTATGCATAGTTTATAGCTGACGCTGTCGAACCGCAGGGCTGGAATGTCGATGAGCTTCTAGAATTAATGTGAGGAACAAATTCGAAGCGCGCGCCCCACGTGGTGTAGGAACAACCAACTTACTAAAAGACATATAGGTGGGAAAAGCTTGACTTACGAAGAGTCTACACAAAGCCCAAAGGCCAAACACCTGACTACACACAACCTGTTGTTTTAAGATCTAACGCCTGTGCCGTCGAAGACTTTGTTGGTTCCCCCTTCATATAGTTACCCCAGTTGTTGGATGGATGGGCGCCAGATTGACGGGTTTTTACAGTGTAAAGCAATTCACAAAAGCATTATCGATTCTTTCAAAATTGCGATTGTCTACGGCAGTAGTGTGAAACATCAGCCACAGAGGGTTGGACTTTCACACGTTCTGGAGGATGAGGATGTGGTAGGTGGTTATCGTGCTTGCAGAGCCCTTCTGTTCTCAGATCCACTGATTCCGCCCTCCCTTTTATTAGGTTACCATTGTTAAGAAGTAAATTCGCTCCCGCTAAGGAGAAGCTGGAACGTGCTCGGGTTAGTACTTGTACCTCACCTGTTTCGGTTACTTTTTCGGAGTCCGCGCATAGATGAGGAAGGACGTAAGATTGCGAACCGGCAAATGATCCGTCACAGTGGCTCAAAAGCTAGCACTGTCTTGGTTGATTTTTCGTCAGTCAAAAAGCAATAGTATCCTTTTCCCACCACACCCAGAAAAGACAGGTTCTCTTGAGATTTTGACTTCTTGGTACTTGTACCTCAGCGAAGAGAGGGCCGAAAAATATGATTTGTTATATCTTTTCCCCTTTTTCCTTCACATTCATCCTATCGATTTGGTGAATAACAAAGCAAACCACCCGGGCTGAGAATTATAATCTCGATCACCGTGTCATGTGTTCATTGCGATTATTTGAAGGCAGACTGTTTGTCATATTTTACCGTGATAGTTTACTCGAGTACTATCTGTTCCGGGGTAGAGCCTGGGCAAACCACGGTATGCGAGTATGAAAATGGTTGACAATAAGAGGTTAGAGGATTTGAGCATATAGTCTCCCCTCGCCCGAACTCCTTCCAGCCTTTCTTTATCAGGGGGAGAGGCTCCCGAGCTCGTGTCGGAAGTGGTATTGTTGGAACTGCAAAATCTGAGGCTGCAATTTACAGACTTTCCTACAATACGGTACCGGTACGGCACGAGGTGGGCTATTGATGGACCGTGCAAGCGGCAAAAAAAGAATAAGAAGATTCCCCTTAGCCTTCTAGAGTGGATGGAGGGAATAGAGGTCGTCGTAGGAAAATTTTTCTTCTTCGTCTGCCGCTCATTGGGGTGTACTGTACAGTACGAGTATTATCCACAAACGGTAGACGATGGCGCTTATTCTGGGGCACCCTGAGATATCGTCATTCACCCCTTTTATAATTCTGACCCTGCTTCCCCTTGTCGCGATAAAAAGGTATTAAAAAATAGGGTCAATTAACACATGAGTTGGAGGACTGCTTCGTATAATAATAACACAGAAAAACAATTTTCGCAAAAGAAAGAAAAATAGAGCTCTTTAGATAAAAAGAAGCTCCGACCGACCACTGCACCAGAATTAACTTTCCAGGGGAGAGCTGGTGATCTTTTTCAACTTCTCTCTAAGAATAATATCTTTTTTTCCTTCCGATCTGTTTCTCTCATTTCTTTCTCCCCTTTTTTTCCCTTCCCCTTCGTTTTTGCGGGTTTGTGCTGTGCTATTCCGCTACCCTGTTCCAAAGCATCCCGGCCGATTCTAGTGGTTCCGCGATCCCCGGGGTTGTGCCATCATCGATTCTTCCTCGTTTCTTTTTTGTCTCACGCCGGCCATGGCCGCCGTGGCCTGAGTTCTCTCCACAATCAGTGAAACGCCCCAGAATGAGTGTTCTCTCCTGTCTGTAGGGGAAAAAGCCGTTCAACAGATCCAAACCCGCAAAGATTTATTTCGACTTGAATTAGGAAGAAATCGGCCTTGGGAAGGAGCTTGAGAAAAAAAAGAAACGGTGCTTGAGAGTAGCAAAAAGATTGTTTGTCCGTGAGTTTCCCTGCCTCTCACCACCCTTGTCTCTTATCCTGGTCTGCCCCATTTCCTTCTATTCCTTCGAAATTCATTGCCGTTCCATTAGTTTTTTGTCATTACCGGTATCGCACAATCTAGGTATCCTCTTTCTCCTTTGCACCTTCCCCATCACTATCCTCTTCCTCAATTCCTCCGCGAGTTTCCGGGGGATTTTTCGAGAGTAGATTTCGCGTGCGGTACGGTACGGTGCTACTTTTTCTCTCTTTCTACCGCTGGTCAGGGGACTAGAGTGAGAGAGGTGTGTTCCTGAGGCTTAATTGCATGACTACGGTTGGTTGCATGTCAAGGTTGCCTGGGTAGGACTAAAGAGGGAGCGTCCTGAGATTATCCCCGTTCCTTACACCGCGCACGCGCACTTTATTTTCGGAGTGGAGGGTTTCTCGGGGCGAACAAAAAACAAATCTCTCCCAATCGCAAAGCACGAGGCAGGAGAGAGGTTTGAAGGCAAAGGGGATCCCAAGAAACAAAAAAAAAAAAAAAAAATCGGGGCAGGAAAACCGAGAGTGAGAGTTATAATCATAATAACATTACTAACCGCCTCCACAGCCACGCCACCAATTCAAGGCAGGTGCTCTATTCCGCCGGTCTACTACTACTACTACTACTACTAGTGCAATCCTGACTGTTAGGTTTAGCTGGGCACGGGATCTCCATATTCCTCCGCCCGCTTCCCTCCGATTCCAAAACTCCCCGTTGCCTGCTGTCTGTTCTTGTATCGTCCACACGCCTGTCTGGCTGCTTGCCGTCTGTCCTGTTCGTCAGCCTGTCTGCTGGTTCGTACGCAGCTCTTCTCATATGCAATGGAAGACGTGCATAACCCGCATGACGACTTTGTCAACCAGCAATGGGTTGAGATTGGGACTTTACACCACCAGCAACAGCAACAACACCATCACCACTACCACCAACAGACGCAGCATCATGCACAGAACGGTGGGCACCCTCACCATGACTTTTCTACCTACGGTCTCGTCGAATCACCCGGGTTCGCACCCCAAGACCACCACCAGCAGCAGTTTAGGATGCAGCAACACCAGCAGCCAGTACCGATAGCTCCCAACTATCTCGGTCTCCCGCATTGGGGCCAGACGATGATTCCTCCACAGCCGTCTGGGGTCGCTTCTCCACACCCTCAATTCATTCCGCCTCCAGCAATTGCTGCTCCAAACCAGCCGACATTGGGAGCATTGACCGTGACCCAGGCCAGCCATTCGACTCAGTCCACCTCTAGCCCGAGGAGGACTTTGACAGATGCTGATAGGAGGAGAATGTGCATTTTTCACGAGGAGAATCCAAACGTGAAGCAAACAGAAATTGGAGGTATGGTGGCGATATCTTCTCCTTTCGCCCATAAGGGGTTTATTTTGATTTGTTTTTCGTGATTGGTGGGCTGACTTTTTTTGCTTTTTTCTCTATTTTGTTTACAGCAATGTTTGGTGTCGAGAGAAGGTAAGCAGCAAAACGCGAAATACATGCTTGAGGATTGAAGCTAATTTTTTTTTTGTCACAGTACCGTTTCCAAAGTTCTTCGGCAGAAGGAAAAGTATCTTTTTCCCGATGATGGGAGTAGGTCACCAGTGAAACGCTCAAAGGGGAAATTCCCGGACATTGAGCGCGCATTGGCCGTTTGGGCGAAGAACACGCGGAAGCAGGGGGTTGCCTTGACCGATATGATGATTCGAGAAAAAGCCAAATTTTTCGCGACCAGCGTAGGGATATCGGACAGTCAGTTCAAGGCAAATGGCCAGGGTTGGTTGGAGAAGTTCAAGCAGAAGAACAACCTTCACTCGAATGGGCGAGGAAGATCGGAAAGCGATGTGACTGGTGTGGCTAGGATGGCGAGCGGAGGGTTGATGTCACCAAAGCCAGGCCACTCTAGAACGGATTCAACACCAGTATTAGGGTCGCCTATGATGCAAGAATCCAAGAGCCAGGATAGCAGTCATAATGGTACAGATTCGCCGGAATCATTTATGGAGTTTGGGGGGTTCAATAAACAACAAGTCTCGGGTTTGTTCTGCTTTGCGTCCATAGTGGGTATCCAACTAACATCGCAGTTTCTAATTACGCAGGCCCAGCTTCTCCGACCTCCCCATTCTTCTCGCCAGATCAGCGGGTCGACCCTCTGCAGGCACGGATGCCGCACCTGCAACAGCGCCCAAGATCACAGACATTTCCCACCCTATCTGTTGACCCGACCTACATATCCCCACCACCATCGTCAGAGCCGTTGACCCCTAAGATGTTAAACCAGACTGTGGTACCCCCGCCGGCACTCGCATCCCCTGCCCCTGACGTGCCCAACCCATTGGCATCGCCGAACCATACCCCGTCTTCGTCTCATGGGACCCTGACAGCACAGACATCGCAATCACCCACCAAGGAAGATGCGTGCCGCGCACTTGAGGTGGTTATGACCTATCTCAGACAGCAACCAGTGGGATATGTCGAACACGATGATTATCTTGTTGTAGGAAAGATACTAGCTAGACTTGGGTTAGACAATATGGAATCCAACGAAGAAATGAGCGCACCGCCTTGATTTGGGTGGTGACTAGTGAGGGAAGAGAAAAAGTTTTTATTTTATGTTAGTTTTTTCTTTGGTCTACATTCCTCTTTTCTTAATTTGGAAAGGGTATTTTTAGGGATCATATCACGGTGTTTTTGTGTTTTTGCTTTTTTATTTGGAATACCCCACATATTTCCTATTGCGTTTGTTTTTCCTCATGAGTCAGGTGAGGAAAGCAAAGAAGAGGGATGTTGTTTGTTGCTCTTTCTTATATCTTTTTTTTATCTTTATCTCCTTTGTCCCGGCCATTTTCCATTTGCTTTCCTCGTCAGCCCCCTTGCGTCATGATGTTGCGTTAATGAGAACCCTATCATAGCGTCCCTCACCCCTTTCCTTCTGTTCCCGCATTTCCCTCATTTTCTCTCCACACCTATCGGACTCTACTCAGCTTTTCCTACATTCACTGCGACTACTACTACTACTAACTGTGGACTGCTCGCCCGTCCTCTGTTAATTATTTATCTTCTTTCGGCCCGGATTCAAAGCCCGATCCATTTTTTAGGGGTTCTGGTGGTCGTGGTGTTTTATCATTTTATCTCATTTCTCAAAGTTTAGGCTGTCTGTTACTGCCATGGATTAATGGCTGGCTACTATTATATCCTTTTTTGGTTATTAATTTTTTAGTTCCGTTTTCTTTACTTTTTTACTTTTTTTTGGGATTACCAACTTCGGATTCTTGTACATGTTATAGATGCTTCTTTCCTTCCCCAATATTTGACCTCCTGGAAGGGGGGTTGCCTTCGAGAGGAGGGATCAAAGGGATGGATGGGAGGGGGGCGGGCGGGGGAGCAAGGCAAGGTGGGATAGGATAGGACAATTATAGTCACTTTTTTTACGTTTCTTCAAAATATTTTTCTACTTGCTCTGATCTTTCCAATTATTCGTTATATGCCCATAGCAGAACAATTTAGTAGGGCGAATGAGAAGGGATGTAAAGCAGGAAATGCGGGAAATACCAGAAATAGCGGGAAATAAGAGCAAAAGTAAACGAAAATAAGCAAAGTAGCGGCAGTCGGTCAAGTGACTTGACCATTCATCAAGTATGATACTCGGATGCTTTGGTGCCAAGGTATACCAACCGGCACCTAAACATGGAATGTTGGCGCCAAGGTATCCGAATACTTTATGGATGGTCAAGTACAAGATGTGCAGACAGCTGAAAACGAGAAAAACCCGAACTTGCACTTGGTTTTTCTTCTCCATCTCTTCCACAATTTTGGGGGAAAACGAGCAATGAAATAGGCTTCCACTCCCCGAGTCTATCATCCCACGGCAATACTCCTTCATGGTAAAGCTATGGCCCAAATGGTCCAAACGTACCTACCCACCTTCTACAACCACAGTACTGAACGGGTGCCCCGGTGTGATTCGCCTTATTCACCTGCACAGTACAGCACCTACCCATGTGGATGCATTGCCATCACCGGCTATACGTGAGTGCTGGGTGGAATTGAAATCACCGACGATGGGATTGGTGTGAAGAACGAGCTGTGCGGGTGCGAGTGAGATGTTGTGATTACGATTTTTGTAGGGAAGAGCTAGTTGGGTGTGCTCGTGATATCATACCGTACTGTATAGTGAGTGGGTGTGGGGGGGGGGGAAGGTTGGTTACCGATGTGTTTTTTCTTTTGCTGCTCGGGTTCGGTTTATTATTATTGGCGGAGTTTTGGGATGGATGAGTGCCGCTGCCTTAGAAGTCCAATAATATGATATTCCTATGCTGGTTGAGTTTGATGGTTATCCCGGGTCTTTGGTGGTGTGTTGGAAGTGCTTTACTTTTCAGGGCAGAATTTCTGTGAGTTCGTGGGGAGATTGGGAAGGAGAACTGTCTTGATATCACAACTTTCTACGGATTTGAAGTGTGATGTAATGGGTGCGTGGGACTTGTTCACGATATCCTTGTCTGGGAATCTGTATGCTTTTTGTCGTCCGGATACCGGTCTTGTGCGCATTGTACAATGCTGAGTGCTATGGTACAGGGAATTTTTTGAGGGTGGGAGTTTGTATGATACATGATTTATTGGATTGATTGGTATGCTGGTATGTATTATGGGGGGAGCGGTGGTCTTCATTTAGGTATCATAGGGTAGGGGGGGAGGAGGGGTGGATTGCTCTATCATATTATTATCATATTACTATCATAATTGTGGGACATGTTTCTTTTGAAGGGGTTGTACTAGGCAGGGTTAGTACTTATGATTTAAATGCATGCAAAGAGCCTTCATATAATATAATGTAGAAGCTGCCATCCAGAGTTAACAAGATTGGCAAGTAATAAATTTGATGAGTGGAGATTTAATAACATAAGTTGATATATAGTAGAAGGATATGTTTCTCAGAAACATTTCAGACTACTGTATAGATTCCCCCCCCCCTCCAGCACCTCTACCTCTCAGTCTCTCAATCTCTCTACACTCCCTCCCTCTCCTCACACATTCTCTCCATCAGTTTAGTCCTTCTTTTTCTTTCCCCTACCTCCATATCCAGCAGGTGGAATGTAAGGACTCAATTCACCTATGCATTTAAATTAATCATGATTCTATTAAATATATCAAACTGAAAAAAAAAAAATTAAAAGAACTTACAAGAAGCACAAAGTTCTTCTGGCTTCTTAACAAAGGTGCTCTGACAGGCAAGGCACAGCTGGACATCATCAGTGGGTTTAACAGGCTTAGAAGGCATTGTGATTGTTGATAAAAGTAATAATAGAGTAGTGTAAAATAACTGTATAGCAGATGTAGCTTTTAGTTTGTGTTTTGAAGAAGGTTTAATAAGGTTGAGGGAAAGTAAACATGATAGAGCTGATCTATAGGTATTTATACACTGGAGTAGTAGGTGAAGAGACATCCTATGATATAGTTTTAATAGAAAAGTAGAAAAGAAGGAGATTTTTGTGAGATTTTTGTATATTAGTAGAAGAGTATCAAACAGCTATAGGATGCTAATATTGAATTGAAATTTGTATTATGATTATTGAGGTAGTTTAAGAGGATATGAGAAGTTAATAAAAAGTATATTTCTATTAATCTGGGAAGAAAATATAATTTTTACAGCTAAACATGCAGAGAGAGTATTTATAATAGTCTTAGAGGGAGGCTTTAGTAAGATTGAAAGAGGAGTATCAGGTGATTCTAAAAAATTTAATACAATGTCATGATAGAATTAATTTTTTATTTTATTTATTGACTAGATCAGCTTGTGGAAATCCCAAGTATTTAATGCAAAGTTTGTTCTCATTATAATCTCTCTATTGTAACATATTACTTATCAAATCTCATGGCAATTCAGAAGCAGTAATTGTATTGATGACATTCTAAATTCTACCTGGTACACTTTTTGAAAACCTTGGAGACCATATCATACATGCTTGAACTTTCCTGGTCAATCCTAAGTGTTTTCCCAATTCCTCTGATCCCTTGCTGTGCCAACTCTTAAAGTGCTAGCCCCTAATTTTCACAGACACTCAGGTACAACATTCCTGACTAATCATGTATGAGCAATCTTTAAGAGAGTAGTCTAACAGGGACACAACAGCACTTTCAATTGCCTTTCCGGACTAGGAGATATCAAGATAATTGCAGTCTTTGCTTTGCCTCTACCCATTACCACCGAGGCATTAGGTATCAGGTACTGTACGTGGTACCGTTTGTCCTTCGCACTCCGTTCTTGGCATAGTCTATGATGGTGCAGTACCTGGATTCCAGTTGGCATTGGGCATAGGTTAAAGGCTAGGATGGCTCCGGATTGTTGTAGGATCACGGGGGATCATGATCGCTCTGGATCACGTGTCTATCCAGGAGTTGTTAGTTGTGGGGGGGAATATGTTTCCTGGTCTGTCCTCATCCAGCATCTCCATTGGTCGACAATCCTCCCACGTTTGGTTGCGCTTGGCGCACAGTGATTTTGCTCTCACTGCTTAAATTTAGTCTAGTCCTTTGTTTAGGTTCCTTCAGGGGTGGATTATTGTGATCACATGCCATCGTTTAAACCCCCCTCAATCACGGCCCACTGTTTGAAAAACAACCATGACGCCAAACATGTATGGTAAGTAAACTCAACACGGAGGGCACTCGGGAAACGGAGACTGCGGCTGAAACGCGAGTGATAATATATGATTAGATTGGGTATGTATATTGCGAAAAGTATGCCTTTTAGCCACTCGGGCAAGTAGGCAAGTAGGAAAAACAATCAGCAGCCCTCTCTATACACCGGAATAATCCACTATCATAACAATACGTCTCGCCAACTACCCTATCCATAATCACGTGCATTTGAGGAACAATAGAACCACTACCGATCTACAACGCCCACCCTACTCCGCCGCAATTCTGCGGGCCCCTCTTCCGTCAACTCTGGTATTAGCTTACCGACAGTCAAGTCCAACAGGTTATACAATAGATGCTTATTAACCTCCTTGTCCTGCACCGTCTTCAGCAGCATTTCGCCCACTACTGGCAGACCCTCCTCCTTATCGTCTGTCCCGAAATAAACCTTTCGTATCGATGAAGGGGTAGCTTCCCATATCGCCTCCTCTGCTGTATATTTTATGCGCGCCTTTTCTTTTGGTGTTGGGTGGGTTCGGCGGACCGGCTCAGGCGAGGCTGGGAACAAGGTTGATCTGGCGGAACAGAGAATTTTTACGAGTAATTTGGGCGACTCGATGTATGAGTGGAAGGAAGAGGATAGAAGGTTGTCGAGGGTGAGGCCAAGACGGGTTGAGCGGGATGTGAAAGGTTTGGTGAGAAATAGGAGGCTACTGAGTGTCCAAGGCTGGAGCGTGGGGAGATGTAGGTAAGAAGGTATTAAGCGAAAGAGGGACATGCGGAGAAGAGGCTTCTTGGGCCGAGGGGGAGGGGGCGGAGGTGAATGTAGGTTGGTGATAAAGGAGGAGAGATAAGTGCGCAGCAGGGAGAGCACTTTGAAAGCGATAGTAAGAAGGGTATCCATAACGGGGTGTATGCGGATCAGCTTATAGTTTGCTGGGGGTGGTGCAAGTACTTCTGGGGCCTGAAAAATTTTGTTTTTTACTGAGCCGTTAGGTTCATGTGGAAGTGGTATCGGTGGTATCTTTTCACTATAGCTCCTCTTTCTTCGCGTGTGCGTTACTGGCGGCTTCCTCTCATTTTCCGGTGGTGGTTCTGGAGCACTGAGAGGGTTCATCGGAGTACGCAAAAGCTCCAGGGTATTTGTGATTATCTCATGAATAATATGGGGCTCGCTGAGCCGGTCCACCACATTCCATAATACCATTTCGGATAATACTTCTCTCACTAGTGATCTCTCGCAATCGGATTCGAGGTCCTCGGTAGGCAGGAGGACGGCCAAGATTCCCGAGGATACAAGCTTCAGGTAAAGTTTCTCGCTGTCCGGTGAGGATGAAAGGGCAGGATGAGGCTGAAAATTGTGGAATATCTCGCGCACGGCAAGGTGCGGAGATAGTGGCGTGCTATGACGCGAGAGAGCTAAACGATAATCTGCGGTTTGTTAGAGGGTGCAGCAGGCGGAGAGCAATTGAGGTAGGGCTCACCTTGAACATGATTTTCTATAAAGGAAGGGATTTCATCCAGAAAAAGGGCTTCCAGGTCAACCTTTCAGGCCCTCCCTTCAGCGTCAGCCTTTGGAGTCAGGAGAGACAAATGGTTGATTCACAATACCTCTCGGACCCGCTCCTCAATAGCCCTCGAACAATGGGCCACCACGGCAATAATCTCATCCGCAAAGGCATTATCGGTGGTGATTTTAGAATACCAAGAGTAGATGAAGTCCCTAAAAATGATAGCAAGAAAGGCGTAAAGCTCCAGGTCAACCTCCGGGGAAGAGGTCAAGGCTGGCAAGAGTTGTTCGAGGGGTGTAAAGGGGGGGGCGTGATAGCAGAGAACGCGGCGAATGAGCGCGATAGCCGACTTATCGACAGCAGGTACAGGGGAAGAGCGGAATGGTTTCATCGTTTTCGACACATTTCGTTGGAGGGGCGGTGGTGGTGGGGGAGGGGGGGGTAAATGGAGCGGAGATGCCCAGAAGACGCTGATGGAACACTACATACAAGTGGAGGGTTAGGGTTTAAATTCTCGTCCACACATTGGGTCAGAGGTTCACCAACTCCTGGTGAGATTGACGATTGACGATTGACATTTCAAAGGATTGGGCAAAGTGGCCGCCGCGATGTACAAGTACAGTACCGTGCTCGAGCGCGATACAGGTATCCGTATTTTCCAGAATATCATATCGGGTGAACACCGATAGGTAAATCATAGCCTAAAAAGGATATTACTCTAGAGAGCACGGGTAACTGATTATTGTGCTTGAGTACGTACTAGTATAAGTGCATGTACAAGTACCGTATTTTTATTATGGTTATTATTACAAGTATTATGATAATAATAATAATTATTATTGCCCAATTAAATTTTATTATTATTTTGTTGAGTGTGCGCGGGATGCGCGTGCCTTCAAACGGATATGCAGCACTGCAGCTGACAGGGTTGAGGCTCACGAGGAGGGAAGGGCACAAAAGTGATGATGATCTTAATGATGATGATGATGGTTGGTGGTGGTGGTGTGTCCCAGCTTTTTTTGGGCCCGCCAAATCGGGCCACCAAAAAGGAATGAGGAGGAAGCTCCCTTTGATCCATTCTCCCTAAAAATCACATTTTTGGGTC
The DNA here is from genome assembly GCF_000151645.1 of Tuber melanosporum. Taxonomy (NCBI): domain Eukaryota; kingdom Fungi; phylum Ascomycota; class Pezizomycetes; order Pezizales; family Tuberaceae; genus Tuber; species Tuber melanosporum. Next base: position 2,780,023 of record NW_003298755.1, read on the forward strand.
ACGCAATTCTTCCCCCTCGCCGAAAGAAAAAGGGGGGGGAGCTACTGACGGTGAAGTCACGACATTTTTTCTCGCATGTCACTCCCTCACTCAAAACAGTTCTGTCCTTGTCCTTGCTTGTATGGTACAAGTGCAGAACAAAGTACCGTGTACCTGTACAGTGCCGTGCTCTCTACGAGTACAGTACTTGTATACAAGTACGATACTGGTACTCTTACCCAGGCTCCGAGTGTTCTGCTGCTCATCATGGTTTGGCGCCCAAGCCAGACCCTGCATTTATCCCCAGTCACCGAGGGTTGATGTTATTTCTCCCCTTTTCCACTGCTCACCAGACCACCCGTTCTTAGCCTATCGACAAGCTGCCCTTTGCGCTAGGCCGGGAATCTCGACGCGGGGGGAATGTTAAACTTATAATAGAACTTGAGGAGTCTAGCCCGAAGGCGCTGTAGTGGTATATATAACCCCTCACTGTTCTGTCGGTGGGGTCAAGACTCGGGAATAGTGGGTGGGAAAGTGAGAAGGAAAGTACTTGTAAGAAAGAAAGAAGAAAAAAAGAAAGCCTAGTTATGATGGAAGAATTACTCGCTCTGCTTGCTTACTCGACGGGTTGGGTTGTGAGGAAGATTGGGAGGAGAAGCCAGATGCTCCATAGGTGTGTTTTACCCAATTACTTACTGTATCTCAAATGCCCAGGAAGGCGGTGCACGAGTAATGGGAATCCATCTCTCTGGGCTGGCTGGCTGGATGTGGAAATCGGGGGCACGGGCACAGGACCAGTCCGTTCCACTCTTTGCCCCACCATAAACACCAACCCAACCACTGGCACCACATCTTTCGCTCGTGCTCACAGAAATCCAACATCACCAGGGCCTAACCATAACTTAGCCTTTTTCTTTCTTGTGGCTTGCTAAGACCCCCCCCCCGCTACCGGCAGAAATCTCGAAACATATTTTCTCCCCATTTACCACGCGGTGCTCTGCTGACTTGCATGCCGCTTGTTTGGTCCCATCATATGGCCCACTAAACAAAACAAAACCATCCCCTTTGAAAGATCCGGCTCTTCCTATTTTTTCCCTTTCAATCTTCTCCCACCCTATCTACCCTATTTTCCCCCTCGTCCTGTCCTCTTAAACCTCTCTCCCTCTACTTTCTTGTTGTCTTTGTCGATAGACCCCTTTGCATCTTTCGGGACAAGGAATCTGCCCCTCGGGTTGAGCCGCGTCCCAATAGCTTTGCCCTACCTTGTTGCATAGATACTGGAACCCGCGAACGGAGGCGCTTTCTTTTTAGATATATATATATATTTTCTGCCTCTTGTGAGGTCACTGTTTATAGTTTGTTGTCCGTTTTCGAGCCTTGGTCGAAGTATCTCGACGAAACCCTTCCGGAAACCTTCTCCAAGACGTTCCTAAAGGTTCGACACATTTCTAGCTACTCAGACGCCCGATGTTGACGCTGTCCTTAGGTTTCAAGGAAATCTTAGGGTAGCTCCACCTCTCCGGATTGTCATCTGGTTTTCCTTTTACCCCTCTTGCTCATATTCCCCCCGCCTAGTTATAACTGTCCCTACCCCTTCCACCGCTCTAAAAATGGTCCTGGTGAATGACCAAGCTATGGAAACTCGTCTTACTAAAGCACCGCGCACTTCTCGTCGCCAGAGATTCCTCGCTCGCATTACCCGCAATTCATCTTCCCCGCAGCTGTCAAAGCTTAATCCGGAGCCACCGTCACCCGTTAGGGACCAGTATTTAAAGGATCGTTCCGTCTCGTGTATCTCCCTCTACCTGACACGCCCCATGACTCCCGCACCGGAACGCCCGCTCGGATTCCGGGTTGCGGAGACGTTGGATAAGCCGCACCAAGGCGGGAACTCGTGTGTTGGGATTCCTAATTCGGTAAGGAGGAAACCTGTGCATGCCGATATGTGGGATTGCCTTCCCGGGGAGGTGCAGGTTCAGATACTCAGCTGTTTGGAACCTAAAGAGCTTGTGCGCTGCTCGGCGGTTAGTACCCGCTGTCTTGTTTGTGACGTTTGCTTTGTCTGTTGTCCAGCCTTTTCCTTATTTTGAAATCAGGAGGTTCAAGTGACTAAGCGCAGATTATGTGGGTCGGCAATATAGGTCAGCAGGAAATGGCATTCATTATGTTTCGATGGGCAACTATGGAGTAACTTGGATGCTACGGGATATTATAACAAGATCCCTGTGGATCAGCTTTCGAAGATTATTACAGATTCGGGCCCTTTCGTGAGGAACCTGAACCTTCGGTAAATTCCGCCTTAGCTGCTGTCCCAAGTCAAGATGCCTGTATAGCGCTAACTTCGGAACAGAGGGTGTGTCCAATTGCAGAACGACTGGAGACTGGAGGCGGCGGCCAACGCATGTCGGAACCTTCTCACGGCATCTCTAGAAGGTTGCAAGTTTGAACAAATAACCGTTCACTCCATCATCTCGCGCAACCCCCGGTTGGCTCAGCTCAATATTTCCGGACTCAAAACCGCTAGCAATCGTACATGCAGACTCATCTCAAAGTCTTGCCCCTTATTAGAGAGCCTAAATGTATCCTGGTGTTCTAGCATGGATGCAAGAGGTATCAGGAAAATCATTGAAGAGTGTGGGAACTTGCGAGAGTTGAGGGCCTGCGAAATTACTAGGTTCAATGAACCTGGCCCAATGCAGACTATCTTCAAGTCCAACAAGCTCGAAGTTCTTCACCTTGGTGCATGCGCGAGTATTGATGATGCGGCGATTGCAGTCATGGTTGAAGGAGTGGACCCCGAAGTGGACCTCTTCACGAACAGACCGAAGGCCCCGCCAAGAAGGCTTGTCGACCTGGATCTCAGTAAATGTTCCAACCTGACGGACCAGGCATTGCGGAGCCTGGCTGGCAGTGTACCCGATTTGGAAGCATTACAATTGGGAGGTTGTGTTTCCTTGACCGATTCGGGATTCGCTGCACTCATTCCCACCGTGGGAAAGTTGACACATTTGGACTTGGAGGAGTGCTCGGAGTTAACGAACGCAACTTTGTTGGCTTTGGCCCGGGGTCCGGCGGCAAAGAAACTGGAGCATTTGCAATGCAGTTATTGCGAGAATATGGGTGACCAGGGGATGACCGAGATCATCCGTAAATGCCCCGGGTTGAGGAATCTGGAAATGGACAACAGTAACTCGCCCAGGCTATTTTTGTGGAGAGTTGGAGGCTAATTTTGGAATCACATAGCTCGGGTGTCGGATCTCGTGCTCTGCGAGGCAGCACATGCCGTTCGACATCGCCTCTCACCTCCCAATTCTCCACCAGTTCCAGGGTCTTGCTCCCCTCGTGTTGCTCTTAGGCTCGTAGTCTACGATTGCGCAAGCATAACCTGGCCTGGTGTCCGCGACATCCTCGCCCGCAATGCCGATTCTACGCTCAGTACCTTTAAACCGGAATTGATTCAGTTGAAGTGCTTTTATGGGTGGCAGCAGACGGTCGACGAACACATGAAGAGGGTTCTCAGAGGCGATCGAGATAGCGCAAACAGGCTCGAGTGCAAATGGGCCGAGCACATGATGTTGAGCGAAGATACTACCCTCGGGCGGCGTAGAAGGAGAAGACAAGCTCTGTGGGATGGCGGGGATGAATTTATTGGGAGAAGGAGGGGCAGAGGCAGTTGCGTGATTTGCTGAATTGCCTGGTAAATTCTCTCCTTGTCACTCCACTATCTCTTCTGTTACTTGATGTATTTGTTATTTTTTCTCTTGTACTTTAGATTTTCAAAGGGATAGCGGGATTGAGGGGAAGCGTAGAGAGGGTGGTACGGGGGGACCGAGATCTTGGGCGGAGTCTTGACATTATCTTAGTTTGGGATGGTTTGCTCTGTTTTCCCCCTTCCTTTCCTTTTTCTACTAGGGAGACTACTTTCTTCTCTGTTCTCCCATTGCGTGGGGAAGGCACATGGCGGTATTCTTTTTTCTTTCCTTTTTCTTTTATATCTTGTCTATGATGGCGCGCATGCCAGATGATTTACCGGAAGGAAGCCGCATGGCCATGAGCGCGCCGAGGGCGGGTGAATGCTACAGTATGCCTTCACAAGATATGGGCCCGACTCGACAGCCTGCAGCATGTAGCGGACTCTTTCCAGCGGGATACTGGAGGGGAAACTTGTGGTCACGGGAGGTCACTCGGGGGTTATGATTTCTGACGATGTTCATGTTTGAAGAATTGACGAAGTTGGAAGGGGATGTTTGTCTTATATTGGTATACGCCGGGGGCGGTGAAGGGGGAGGTGTTGTGCAAATGTCGCACTGTACATGGTTTTTGGAAGGAGGTATAGCTTACTGTGGTGTACAGAACTAGTTTAATTGATTGCCGTACTATGAGATCGTGAGTGCAAGTTTGGATTTCATCCTCATGATTTCATCCTCATTAAAGCTCCGACACAGGATACGGTGTTCTCCCCGAATTCCTTATCCAAGTGGTACTTGTGCATATCCCGAAGCCTCGAATACTCTCTACCGCGTGACCTACGGCAGCCTAGCGCGAGATACACGTGCAAGCCCTTTACACACGCTCCTACCTGCACAGTACAGTCAGCATTTGTGTACCATGTAGACTATGTTCTACCAACCTCACAGCGTAAGCCCGCGTAGCGTTCTTCCTTTCTTCCTATTCTTCGCTCTGAAAACAAGTATAGTGTATTACCATACACTCTCAATACAGTACCATTTCCTAAAGGTCTGGAACTAGTATGTAAACTAACTATTAAAAATTAATAAAAACAGAGGGGGAGGGAAGGAGATAAAGAGAAGAGCCTGAGCGGGAGCAAATGCTAGTGGCGGAAGTGATCTACGATAGGAGGATAGCAATGCATAAGGTGGCGCGGCATTGTCGTCCCCCTGCGACTCCAAGCGGGCCGGGAGAGGGTGCGGTAAAGCGGGAGAGGGGTTTCCGGGACTAAAGCTGAATATGGCCGGGAGGGGAATTAGACTACATGTTTGGGGCAAACCACAATGGGGGTTTCTATGAAATCCCAGGT
>NW_003298756.1:0-4825 GCF_000151645.1 Tuber melanosporum
GCCACGTTCGTCCTCGCTTCAATGTTTAGGTCTACATATAGTTGGATTATCAGTCTCTAGTTTGTTGATACTTGTCAACGCCCTCTTTGTGGTGTGCAGATAATGAGATCTACTAGACCATTTCTTGATCTGTATCTATTTAGTTATTATGAGGCAGATAGCATATTTGGTCTTTAACCAAATCCATGTGGAGTACATTTTAGAAACTTAACTGGCCTTTACTGGAGATGGTAGCATCCACAAAGTCATGCAAGCCTAACTCACGGTGGGCATCACTCTAGTACTGGTGGACTTGCTCAGTCAAGATAACTGGATCCTGGAATAGATCTACAAAAAGATTCCAGTCTCACATTACCTCTCATGCCTTAGTCTCAATCATCAGCTCAATTCCTAATGCCATATTCTTTCTGCTTGCTAACAGCTGCGGACCTGCATTTTCAGATTGTACTGTTCCTTGCTCCCTTTGAATCAGCATTGGAGGGACTACAGATCCGGTAGGCGATCTGGGTTCGAGGACTTCTATATATTAAGTCTGGATCACTTGGAGGCCAGTGCTTTCTGTTCTGGCAACCTGATCATGATACCTGGCCTTTAAGTAGGAATGACTGCAAAGCTTAAGATTGAGAGATGTGATTCATCAAACTTGTTCTCCATTGGCTTTACTCTCTGTACCCCATAATCTACTAACTCATCCTCCTCTCCAGATTCAATCAATTCCTCCGCTCTTTCCTAACTATGTATATCATTCTTATATCTCCCGTCCTCTGAATCTACATCCTTGTCAGCCGCACTCCTATCATACCATTAATCATTATTTTGAGGGGCAGTGCATGAAATTAAGATGATACTTGTCCCCAGTACGCTCAAGATTTTCTAAGTCCGTAACGCATGCTCCCAGCGAGCATCTCTGTTGATCAGGATTTCTGGACACCGCCATCGCAGACTTCTTCCAGTTTCTGCTTGTGCCGCTTTGCTACACCCTATGTGTCAGCAATAGGTTGTGATTGTGATTGTGATAATGTAAGACCAAAGTAAATTCAATATAGTGAACAATACTAGAATAGAATGTAGATTATATTAGGAAATGTATATTAGCAGATGACAAAAGCTCCGCAAGTCTAGGGGGTATCTGGCTTTTATATTTTACAGATAGTGGGAATCCATGCTCATGAATGTTCTTAAAGAGACCAGCATGTTTACAGCTAGTCACTCAGGTTAAGTACAAGATTCCGACGTATGTTGAAATTTAAGAGTAATTATCTTACCATTACTGGAAGGAAAATGTGCTCCAAATGTCTTATAGATAGTGCTCATACTAGGTATAAAGTTCTATTGATATGTGTGGACTAAATCTAGTTAGGGTAGTCAGTTAAGAATACTGTAGCAAATACAGTATGTCGCAAGAGTAAAGACAATGTATCCTAATCGAAAAGTGTATGGGTAGGAGGTAAGTACACAGTACCGATATTAAGAATATGAAAGAAAAGCCAAAGTCAATGATACAGAACACAATGGGGCAAAAAAAGCAGGCAGTTCTATATAAAGAAAGTCAAGGAATAGATCGGAATAATGCTTGGAAATGAAAAAGAGACTTTACATGAAAGTAACTTCATGAGGGCGGTAGAGAAAGTATAAGAGGATGCACATTGAGCAGATACCTACAATTGAGAAAAATAAAAAAAGAACTAAATACAAAAAATCCTGGGAAGATTTTCTCAATCTAAAACAAAGAAGAAGCAGCAACCATCCACATCAACCTGCAGAGACAGGCTCATACTAGTAGTACTAGGTGGTCCACTCTGCCGGGTTTGTAACCAACTCAAGCTTGGACTAGTAACTTGTTCACAAGGCGCTAGTCACGTTATTGGTAAAGATACGATAGTTGGCAGGTAGCCTGCTCTACAAGAGAGGAGGCGAGAGCTGAGAACTATAGGAGGCTTGGAGGGTATACTGAGGAACAAAGAAGTAACTGTTCAAGCAAGTATGTTGAAATGCTGTCTGTTACGGTCTGCCATTTCGATTGTGGAATCAGGGGGTCTTTTAATACACAAATCTGTTCATGTCTAGCATGAACGAGACTAATCAAAGGTATCAATCGATGTAACCGGTACGGATATGCAGTTATTAGTTTTACTTTAAATATCACTTTGATACTTGGTTTGTTTTAAGTATCATTTGATACTTGGTTTGTTTTAAGTATCATTTGATACTTGGTTTTGTTTTATGTTTTGTTTTAGGTATCACTATGATACTTGATTTGTTTTAAGTATCGTTTGATACTTAGTTTTATTTGATGTTTTGTTTTAAGTATCACTTTGATACTGGGTTTGTTTTAAGTATCGTTTGATAATTAGTTATGTTTTATGTTTTGTTTTAAGTATCACATTGATATTTGATTTGTTTTAAGTATCGTTTGATACTTAGTTTTGTTTTATGTTTTGTTTTAAGTATTGCTTTGATACTTAATTAGTTTCACCAAAGTGTATCGATTGATACCTTTGATTAGTTTCGTTCATGCCAGATATGAACAGATTTGTGTATTTAAAGACCACCTGTTTCTACAATGGAAAAGGCAGACTTCGACAAACAGTATTTCAATATACTTGGTTGAATGATTACTTCTTTGTTTCTCAGTACACCCTCAAAGCCTTCTTTAGTTTTCAGCTCTCGCCTCCTCTCTGGAACAGCAGGCTACCTGCCAACCATCGTATCTATTACCGATAACTTGATTAGCACCTCGCGAACACATTACCTTTTTTTAACCTCCGCAAGTGGTTAAGAACCTGTCCCCGGATTTAGGCATGATCAACCAATCAATATCCACCTCAGAACGCTAGGGAAAGAAGCAGCAGAATCACAGCACATTCGGCTTCGTCTCAAATCTAACATAGAGTCTTGGACAACCTGGAGTGGGAAGCAAATCCTACAACCAGACCTTACAAGAAAGAAACAACCCCGGCGCTGTGCTAAGGAGCCATGAGAACCTGCAAACACGGAAGACACATAACCTCCTGGAGAATTCCCTTCTACTCCAACAGAAAAGCCTTCCTTTGAACCTGCAATTAACCACGAATCCAGTAGCGAATCAGACATGGCTAGTACAGGAGGAGGGCCCTCTGGTGGAGGAAAATCTTGGGCTTGGCCTGAAGAAGTAGAAGTACCCACAGCATTTGAATCTCCTAAGTTTAAACTCCACCTCCCAACAAAGTTTACAGGAGAAGGAAATGACCTCCAACCCAAAGCCTTTGACCGATGCGCGACGGAACTCGTACACTATCTTCTCCTATAATGGAAAGATGTGGAAGACCCTACAAGTGGACTATACATTGGATCATTCTGCGAAGAAAAGGCAACTGACGCATACCACCAATACTATAAGGAATACGGCAGAAATGTGAGATTAAGAGCATGTATAGTTCTTGATTACCCGAAAGGCCAATTCCAATTCTCCATCACACATGACCTCCTATACAATAAATTCAACCAGGTCAAGCAAGTCAATGGAATGCATGTTAAGAGAATCACAGATGTAGCTACAGATCTGATGATGTATAAGGACCATATGAAGAAAGAAAGCATTTCCTACGACATCCTTAAACGACGATTCTATGATGCCATGCATCCTACCCTCCGGTTAGAGGTAGGACCACTCGAGGAAGATGACGATGATATTGCAATAATAATTCCAACGGCAGAATGAAAGGATGCCATTCTCCATGAAACCAAGGCATACAAAACACAGACATCCTCTAGCAGTAATAGGCAACTATGACACAAGACCTCCAACAACTCTGAATAAAACATCCCATAGGTCTTCAAAAAGAAATCAAAATCCTACAAAGACTCAAGACAACAGAAAGGAGAATGTTTTGAATGTGGAAAAACAGAACACATGGCAAAGAACTGCCCTATGAAGAAAAGGAACAGAAAGGCGATTGAGCAAGAAGTATTGGCCAACAATGTTGAGAGCAATAGTGATGATGCCTAATCCAGAGAATATGAGGAGAACCATATCGGATATATCGATGTGGAATGCAATAGTGTCTGACCTCATGCTATATTTAAAACACACTCTGCGCTAGAAGGTACTATCCTAATCAATGGCAAGAAGGTGGGCATCCTATTCGATACTGGCGCAATTGGAAGAGACATGATCAGCAATGCCTTTGTCTCTGTCCATGGACTCCCAACCCGCGACCTTAACCAGCCCATACCAGTCAACATGGCAGTAAAAGGGTCACGATCAACAAGCCATAAAACCTGCAGCGCAACTATTCAACTTAGCTCTGCCATCCTACCTCCTCAGGAGATGCTAGTTGGAAATCTAGCCAAATACGATGCCCTGATAGGAATTCTATTCCTGAACCGCCACAAAGCTATAATCAGATGTGGGGAATCAACCATCCATTTCCCAGATCAGAAGGTTAGGGTCTCATGTAAACCAACAAGTGGGGAGTAGCGAGCTGCAGTCTGTGAAGCAACTGCCCAACGCCTATTAGATGAGTACTCTGATGTTTTCCCTGATCAGATTCCTGAAGAACTACTGCCTATGAGGGAAGTAAACCACCATATCCACCTTCGAGACCCCTCTAATCTTAAGAACCAACCCACCTACTCTATCCCTGATGCATACAAAAGCCCACTATGTGATTGGATCAACTAGCAACAAAGAAGAGGAGCCATCTACTGAGCAGAGGCCCCTGGTGCCGCTCCTATGTTTGTTCAACCCAAAGCAGATGGCAAAAGAATCCGCCCCTTAGTTGATCTCAAACTGCGGAATGAAAAGACGGTTATGGACAGCTCCGCTATCCCAAACCAAACCCAA
>NW_003298756.1:5232-49275 GCF_000151645.1 Tuber melanosporum
AATTTGTTTAACAGAATGGACAGTAGCCAGAAATCGAAAGGAACTCATGCGATTACTAGTACTAGTCCACTATATTTTCCAGTTCCTACCACACTACGCCACTGTGACAGCGCCGCTCACAGACCTTACTGGCAATGCAGAATTTGTCTGGACCCACACTCATGACCAAGCCTTTACCAACATCAAGGAATTGATTAAAAACGCCAATGTTATGCGACCAATCAACTACAGTAAACCAGACCCGATATAACTGATTACTGATGCATCAGACGTTGGACTTGAAGCATGGGTTGGACCTGGAGCCTCTCGTGAAATGGCAAGACCGGTGGCATTACACAGCAGGAAGTTCACTAATTCACAAATGAACTATGAAATGACAGACAAAGAAGCCCTTGCTGTGATTGATGCTCTTGCCACTTTCAACCACATCCTGATTGGCAATACCTTCACCATTGTCACTGACCACCAACCCTTTACTAACCTTAAAACGGAAAAGGTTCCTGGAAGGAGAAGAACATGATGGATAGAAGAAATCAGCAAATACGATGCAAGAATCGTCTATACCCCTGGAAGAATGAACTATTTAGCTGATGCTCTCTCCCGCCTATATGAGAATAAAGAACTCACATACCCTCCTCTTGTTCATGATCATACAAGACAAAGCGAAGATAGCCCTCATGACACTGCCTATGAACAAGAACCATCGATGGCTACTGCCAGTAGTGCCTCTCCCACCAATACTTTCTCTTATACCATGTACAGAGCTACCAGAACAGAACAAGGAAAAGGTATTGATGACAAGTGGAAAGATGATTGCACTCTCCGCAGCACTCCTCCTCACAGGCTTGAACAAAGCAGACTCCACTGGTCCCACTGTTCCCTCAATACCTGCTCCTTTCACTAGACTGAAATTAAACTCGGTAACAGATACCAGTGACCGTACTATATTTCTGCCGATGATTCCAAAAACACCAGTTTCGACACTGCAGAAGAAGCAGAAGAGATAATGGATGAAGATGGATCGACCCAATCTCCCCTTGCCCTTAATTCTGTTCCAAGATGACACTAAGGTCTTGAAGAACTCGAACAAGCAGCAGCCTACATGGATGCAATATCTTACCTACACCCTCCGCAGTCAGCTCTACCATCCTCTCCCCCCATACCCGATTCACGACCACTCTATTGTGGACCCTTACAAGTATACAACAATGAAACTATTGTTTCTGTGATGCCTCCCACAATTCCAGAGCATCACTGACAGCTCTATGAAACCTTTGAAGAAGAGGAAGCCCCTATCGAACCAACAAGAGGATCTCTCATTGAGGATGAACAAGATGTTAGATCCACTACAGAAGAATTAACCTCCTCTTTCCGAAGCCAAATGATAGCAGGATATTGCCATGACCCGATCTACTTCAAAGCTATGAATAGCTCTAGACATGGAGACCTCGCCCCCTACAACATATCCAACAGAATGGTCTATACCAGCACCCGTTATGGTAAATATTGCCGATACATCCTGAAAGGCTACATGTTCAATGGAATGACTATTATGCAATATGTCATTACCGAAATCCACAACAAAGAACAACATAGTGCGAACCGCAACCTCCAATATGCCACAGAATATGTTTACTGGTCTGAAATGCGAAATGACTTCCGCGATTTCGTTAAACAAGGCGAACTCTACCAGGTAAATAAAAAACGAACACAACTACTTGAAGGGAAAGCATAGACCCTCCAGCTACTATACGAAATATTCAAATCCTATGCCATCGATTTCGCATGACCATTCACTAAATCTACCAGATATGATACTATCTTGGTAGCTGTGGATCGGTTTTCTGGATACACATGGCTCATACCAATGTAGGTTACCGATTCCTCCAAAGACACCTGGAATAACCTTCAACGATACCTATTTACCCCCCATGAGTTCCCATTATCTATTGTCAGTAATGCAGATCCCCACTTAACCACCACATTTTGGAAGCAAACCTTGACCTCCCTCGGAATCAACCATATGATAGCTGCTCTTGGACATTATGAGACTAATGGCTAAGCTGAATGAGAGATCCACAAAGTCAAGACTGGAATTAGGAATATGATCAATGAACGACAAACAAACTGGGAACCAGCACTCATTGAGCTAACCGCATATATTAATGCCGGATTTTCAGATACCTTGGGAATGTCTCCATACAAGGCAATCTTCAGCCATCAATACCCGCTTCTACCTACAACCCTATTCAAGAATTCCTCAGTTCCTGCCTCCAAAGACCATCTGAACACCCATCAAGCAATACAAAATAATGCCTTCCAAGCTATTAAAGATGCCCGATTCTAGAGTACCACTACTGCTCAGAAGCGACGACATAAACATGTTCCTATCCTACCAGGTGGTATGCTCATAGTCCATGGAAACATGTTTATTACCAATGTTGGACATAGCAAGAAACTATAACCCCAATGGTGAGGACCTTTCAAGGTCTTATCCTTTAACGAGCATACAGAAAACTACACTGTCCAGATGGATCGACGCATATACCACCGGAATACGGCAGTTTTCCATGCCTCTGCTGTCAAGCGATTCCACCCAAATGACGACTCCAAGTTTCCTGGAAGAATCCACTCTCGACCTGCACCTATCATTATTAATAAGAAAGATAAATGGGAAGTTGAAAAAATCCGAGAGGACTGCCTTTGACATGGGAATGATCAGTTCCTGGTCAAATAGAAGGGATATCCAATAAGCGAAAACAGCTGGGAACCACTAGAAGGACAAGAGCATAATATGGATATGGTGAATAATTGGTGGAAGGACAACATGCTAAACGAATCCCTCCTCCCAACGATCAATTACATCCCCATGTGCTGGACACCAACGATGCCAGAGACTGAACTATAGCAGATGGAACTCGAAGCTAGAGATGGATTTTGGACACCGTATTTTGAGTCGGAATTCGAAAGCAGTGATGATGAAAATCAGGCTATGGAACAGGTTCTGGATAACCTTAGTGGACTATTGTCCTCCATCTGAATTCCATAACGATGTCAAACTATGTGGAACTCAATGTGAGGCTGTGACAAGAGGTTGTTGGACTGTTGTTGAACCGTGATATTATCCAACTTAAAGACTACTTCGCCATCCTCTAGATAGACTACTGTCCGGATTGCAATAATGCTTGGGTTGATGTACAGCATAAATCTGGTATTTGTGACTACTGTGACCTGTATTTCTTTGAGTCTCAATATTTTCTTAGGATTTCTTCTTGTCCCTGGTGTGATATGTATGATGAAGAACTGATAGCAGAAACTGAAGCCTTTAGTTTCTCAGACTCCGCTTTTGATGATTATTAGGTTTTGTTTGTTTAAACAGTTGTTTTGTTTTGGGGAATGTAACTGGTATGGGTATCCGGTTATTAGTTTTGTTTTGTGTTATGTTTTTAGTATCACTTTGATACTTGGTTTGTTTTCAGTATCGTTTGATACTTAGTTTTGTTTTGTGTTATGTTTTAAGTATCACTTTGATACTTAGTTTTGTTTTATGTTATGTTTTAAGTATCACTTTGATACTTGGTTTGTTTTAAGTATTGTTTGATACTTAGTTTTGTTTTTTGTTTTGTTTTAAGTATTGCTTTGATACTTTATTAGTTTTACCAAAGTGTATCGATTGATACCTTTAATTAGTTTCGTTCATGCCAGACATGAACTGATTTGTGTATTTAAAGACCGCCTGTTTCTACGATAGAAAAGGCAGATTTCAACAGACAGTATTTGAATATACTTGATTGAACAGTTACTTCTTTGTTCCTTAGTACACCCTCAAAGCCTCGTTAAGTTCTCAGCTCTCACCTCCTCTCTGGAAGAGCAGGCCACCTGTCAAACTATCACACCTATTACCGATAACGTGATTAGCACCTTGCGAACACGTTACACCTTCCCTGTGCGGGTTGAAGGAAGTAGTCTTGTATCGTTTGGCGTCGCTCTCGGTAACACTTTGTAATGTAATGATCCCTCCTTGGATAGTTAGTTCTTGGTGACAGGGAACAATACTTCTCTTCTTCTTCTGTCTCTTTTCTTAGTCTTACGATAGTACTAGGCCTCTACCTATGCTACAGATAGTACAAGACCTTTGTCTTCTATTGGGAACACCTATTGTAAGCTTTTTCTAACTCTTCTTCGTGAAGAGCTCTCCCCAGCGTAACTATAAACATTTCAATATAGATAAAGATCGTACAGGCGTTTTCTATTCGTTAAAGTAATAGGTAGGAAAAGTACTTAGAATTCAATCTGATTTTATTTAAACTCGTACTGCCAACACTGGCATATGACGAGCCCCCGCCGGCACAGGGATACCACTAACCAGTATACCACTATTCCTAAGCTAACTAAGTCTAGGGCCCCGTACCTGCCATTCTCAAGTCATGCCCACACGAGAACTAATTACAAGACCATCAAACAACCCAGTGCCCTCCCCGGTCCAAGTCCGTAGCCTCTCTGGTATGAAGCCAACCAGCATTAAGTGTAGCCAAAGCCGAGCCAAATACCAACCCAACCAGGTTCCTCGTCCAACAAACACAAAATCACTACCATCCGGTCTGAAAACTATCCCACACAACCTCCACCACAGTACAAAACCAATAAACATAAACTTAACCTACAGGCGATAATATGGCAGGGAGGAGGCAACCAACATGTCCACCACTTGCACCCACATGTCAGGCCATCGACCCTATGAACTTACTTTGCCGGTTGCCTCTGAAGTGTGTACCAGTGAGGAGGACATGTACCTGCTGCCTGTCCCCCAACCAAAACAACATACAAAAGAAATACATAGAGGTAGTAACAGATCAAAAAAGGTCAGTAGAGCCTATCTCCCACCCGTGGTGCCATGTGTCCTCCCGCCAAACTTGTAGTCAAACCAAAGAAACCAAACAAACCCTACAAAGCTCAACGTACAAGACCCAAACAAGTCCAACCAGGTGGTTACAGTCCACTATCCGTACAGGTGGCCCTCAGCCAGCCAGTGCATCGAGGTGCTTTGCAGCACTCAGCAGCTTCACCCCACAGCTTAAGCCGAACTGGAAACACTTAATTAGACCTCGCCCAACCTCAGGCAGGCCCAACCAGTTCTTGCAGGTGCCTCTCTCCCCCAATCAGCCCCCTCCGAGCCCCACACACTAGACACCACAGAGCCCATCCAGCCCCCCCCAGCTCCTGAGACAGATCAACCATCCGATAGTCACAGGGCAGCCATACCCAGCCCCATCTGGCAGCCACTGGTCTTGGCCACACTAACCGAGCCCCATTCCCCAGCACTTTGCAGCCGAGGAGGACCCATCAGCCATGGCCGAGAGCCACAAAGTAGGGAGTACCAACACCCAAAGGCACTGGTACCAGCTACACCATCCAACCCAGTCAAACCAAAGTTCAACCAAGGTGGGAAAAAGTAGGCAGCTCTAGCTAAAGCCACCCCCACAGGTCCGGCAAAAGGTACAGACCTAATGATGGGCACAAGGTACCCCCAACCGATGCAACATGAAGGGGGAGGGTGAACAAACAGAAGGAGACAAACAGAAGGTAGGCCCCACTTGAAATAGGTGAAGCTGCCAACTTTAATCCACAACCAAACCACCAAAATACACAGACAACCCGAGTGTCTGGCAGCCAATCATCCTACACCACGCCTGGCAGCAACAATAACCACACCAGGGGGTAACAGTTTTCAGGGTCAAAGCCATCTCCACCGAGGCAAAGAGGAGACACCTGACTGAACCACCATAAACACCGCAAGGACAAAAACTCCAAGGAAATGGTGATAAACAACATCGTAAGATTCCGACCGTAGAAATGGTAATGTAATGGGAAGGGGCTGGGCGGGTACCACCCTGCCATCTGAGGAATCATGCGGCCAGTACAATGAGTTGAACTTGGGAAGGTGATCAGTCTAATCCAAGGGCATTTTGTATAGCTAGAACTAAGGACACTGTTAAGACCCATCAAACATGAGCTGGCCCAACAAACAACACGGGTGATTCCCCCAAACCCAAAGTTCTATCCCCCTCAATCAAACATGAAACCTGCATGTGGACGATTGACAGGAAGCCAAACATATTTTACCGAAAGGAGCTCATAAGCGACCGTGATGAATAGCTCGAAGTGTCAGCATCATGAGATAACTAGCAGGCAATGAAATGAGAAGCAAACAAGTAATCTGCCATACAACGCCAACAGATCTCAAGACTATGGATGCCAGGAATGACTGAGTAAACTCAGATATCTCCCCCAGAATCCAAGGCATCAAGGCCCATTGTGGGTGTGAAAGAAATGCTCGGGGCAAAGTGACAGCAAAGACGAGGAACAGTACATAGAATAAAGCATGAAGAACCTATCCTCCTTGGCTATATCGGCGTCCTTATATAGTATTCTTCCCGCCCGTACTCATGTAACTCAAAGTGGTCACATGTGTGAAGTCAAATCATAACAAACAAGTCATGTGACCAAAGTGGTCACACGCTCAAAGCCCATGACCTCATAGCAAGGTAATGTGCAAAAACTCATAAACCAATCATAACACAATAAACAAGTTATATGACTTAACTGAGTCACATGTGTGAAACCCATGACCTCATAATAAGGTCATATGCAAAACATAAGTCATCTGCACAAGGCATACCCGCAAGGCACACTTGCAAGGCATACTTACTAGGCGCACGTCTCATGACTCATAATCGAATCATGTGCAAAACATAACAAATCATAACATAATAAGTCATATGACTCAAATGAGTCATATGCGTGAAACAATAACATACCTATGACTCATCATCATGAGTCATGTGAAAACCTTTTCCGTGCCAAACCACTTTCGTGACATTGATACTAGGTATTTTTTTATGTTTTGTTTTAAGTATCGCTTTGATAATTGGTTTGTTTTAAGTATCATTTGATACTTGGCTTTGTTTGATATTTTGTTTTAAGTATCGGTTAATACTTAATTAGTTTTACCAAAGTGTATTGATTGATACTGTAATGTGTTCGCAAGATTCTAATCACGTTATCGGTAAAGGATATGATAGTTGGCAGGTGGCCTGCTCTTCCAGAGAGGAGGCGAGAGCTGAGAACTAAAGGAGGCTTCGAGGGTGTACTGGGGAACAAAGAAGTAACCGTTCAACCAAGTATATTGAAATACTGTCTGTCGAAGTCTGCCTTTTCTATCGTAGAAACAGGCGGTCTTTAGATACACAAATCTGTTCATGTCTAGCATGAACGAAACTAATCAAAGGTATCAATTGATACTCTTTGGTAAAACTCCTTAAGTATCAAAGCGATACTTAAAACAAAACATAAAACAAAACCAAGTATCAAACGATACTTAAAACAAACCAAGTATCAAAGCGATACTTAAAACAAAATATAAAACAAAACCAAGTATCAAACGATACTTAAAACAAACCAAGTATCAAAGGGATACTTAAAACAAAACCAATAACCAAGTACCCGTACCGGTTACATTCCCCAAAACAAAACAACTGTTTAAACAAACAAAACCTAATAATCATCAAAAGCGGATTCCAAGAAACTCATGGCCTCAGTTTCTGCAAGGAATTCTTCGTCATAGGTATTACACCAGGGGTAGGAAGAAACCTTAAGAAAATACTTAGACTCAAAGAAATGTAAATCACAGTACTCACAAATACCAGATTCGCGATGTACATCAACCCAAGCGTGATCGCAATCAGGACAGTAATCTATCCAGAGGATTTCGAAATAGTCTTCAAGTTGAATAACATCGTGGTTCAACAACAGTCCAACAATCTGTTGTCGCTGCCTCACATTGAGCTCCACATAATTTGACATCGTTATGGTATTCGGATGGTGATTGGTGACTAGATAAAGTTGTCGAGAGCCTGCTCCATAGCTTGATTCTCCTCATCGCTGCTTTCGAACTCCGACTCAAAGTGTGGTGCCCAAAATCCATCTCTAGTTTCGAGTTCTGCGTGCCATCATTCAGTTTCTGGCATTGTAGGTGTCCAGCACATGGTGATATAATTGATTGTTAGGGGGAGGGATTCGTTTGGCATGTTGTCTTTCCACCATCCGTTCACCATATCCATAGAGTGCTCTAGTCCTTCCAGTGGTTCCCAGCTGTCTTCGCTCGTTGGATATCCTTTCCATTTGACTAGGAACTGATCATTTCCATGCCAAAGGCGGTGGTCTCTGATTTCTTCAACTTCCCACTCATCCTTCTTATCAATGATGATAGGTGCAGGCCGAGAGTGGGTTCTTCCAGGAAACTTGGAGTCGTCATTTAGATGGAATCGCTTGACAGCTGAGGCGTGGAAGACCACAGTATTGCGGCGGTACATGCGTCCATCCATCTGGACAGTGTAGTTCTCTGTATGCGCATCAAAGGATATGACTTTGAAGGGTCCGCGTCATCGGGGTTGCAGTTTCTTGCTGCGTCCGACATTGGTAATGAACATGTTACCGTGTACCATGAGCATGTCTCCTGGTGAGATGGGGACATGTTTGCATCATCGTTTCTGGGCAGTAGTGGTGCTTCGGAATCGGGCAGCCTTAACAGCTTGGAAGGCATCATTCCAAATTGCTTGGTGGCGGTTTAGATGGTCATCAGAGGCAGGGACTGAGGAGTTCTTAAATAGTGTTGTAGGTAGGAGGGGGTATGGATGGCCAAAGACTGCCTTGTATGGTGACATCCTCAAGGTATCTCAAAATCCGGCGTTAATGTATGCAGCGAGCTCAACCAGGGCCGGTTCCCAGTTAGTTCATCGTTCATTGATCATATTCCTAATTCCGGTCTTAACCTCGCGGATTTTTTGTTCTGCTTGGCCATTAGTCTCATGGTGTCCAGGGGTAGCCATAATGTGGTTTATTCCGAGAGAGGTCAAGGGTTGCTTCCAGAATCTGGCGGTAAAGCGGGGATCAGCGTCACTGACAATAGATAAGGGGTACCCATGGGGGGTAAACAGGTATCGTTGGAGGTTATTCCAGGTGTCTTTGGAGGAATCG
Organism: Tuber melanosporum; assembly: GCF_000151645.1. Taxonomy (NCBI): domain Eukaryota; kingdom Fungi; phylum Ascomycota; class Pezizomycetes; order Pezizales; family Tuberaceae; genus Tuber; species Tuber melanosporum. Next base: position 14,269 of record NW_003298756.1, read on the forward strand.
GTAACCTTCATTGGTATGAGCCACGTGTATCCAGAGAATCGGTCCACAGCTACCAAGATGGTGTCAAATCCAGCGGATTTGTTGAATGGTCCTGCGAAATCGATGGCATATGATTCGAATATTTCACATGGTAGTTGGAGGGTCTGTGCCTTTCCTTCAGATAGTTGTGTTCGCTCCTTGTTTGCCTGGCAGAGTTCACATTGTTTGACGAAATCGCGGAAATCTTTGCGCATCTCAGGCCAGTAAACATATTCTGAAGCATATTGAAGGTTGCGGTCCGCGCTGTGGTGTCCTTTGTTGTGAATCTCGGATATGACATATTCTCTAATCATCATTCCATTGAACATATGGCCTTTTGGTATGTATAGGCAATGTTCGCCGTAGCGGGTGCTGATAAAGACCACTCCGTTGGATATGTTGTAGGGGGCGAGGTCCCCATGCCTGGAGCTATCCATGGCTTTGAAGTAAATCGGGTCATGGTGGTATCCTGCTATCATTTGGCTTCGGAAAGAGGAGGTTAGTTCTTCTGTGGTCGATCTAACATCTCGTTCATCCTCGATTAGGGATCCTCTTGTTGGTTCAATTGGGGCTTCTTCTTCCTCAAAGGTTACATAGAGTTGGCCCCTATGCTCGGGAATAGTAGGGGGTATGACCGAGACAATGGTTTCATTGTTGTATACTCGTAAGGGTCCACCATATAGTGGTCGTGAATCATTTATGGGAGGAGAGGATGGCGGGGCTGACTATGGGGGTGTAAATAGGATATCGCATCCACGTAGGCTGCTGCTTGTTCGAGTTCTTCAAGACCTTGGTATCGTGTTGGAGCAGGGTTAAGGATATGAGGAGATTGGGTTGACTCATTCTCATCAATCATCTCTTCTTCTCCTTCTGCGGTGTCGAAGCTGGTATCTTTGGAATCATCAGCAGGCATATAGTACGGTCGCTGGTATCTGTTTCCAAACTTAATCTCAGTCTGGTGAAAAGGGCAGGTGTCGTGGTAATAGTGGGACCAGTGGAGTCTGTTTTGTTCAAGATCGTGAGGAGGTGTGCTGCGGAGCGTGCAATTGTCTTTCCATTCTTCATCAATGTCCATTCCTCGTTCTGTTCCGGCAGCACTGTACATGGTGTAAGAGAAAGGATTGGAGGGAGCGGCAGAGCTGGCGGTAGCCATCGATGGTTCTTGTTCATAGGAGGTGTCGTCTGGGCTGTCCTCGCTTTGTCTTGTGTGGTCGTGAACAAGAGGAGGATCTGCGAGATCTTGGTTCTCATATAGGCGGGAGAGAGCATCAGCTAAATAGTTCATTCTTCCTGGGGTGTAGATAATTTTTGCATCCTATTTGCTGGTTTCGCCTATCCATCTTGTTCTTCTTCTTCCAGGTATCCTTTCTGTTTTAAGGTTAGTGAGAGGTTAGTGGTCGGTAACAATAGTGAAGGTATTGCCCATCAGGATGTGATTGAAAGCGGCGAGAACATCAATCACAGCAAGCGCTTCCTTGTCTGTTGTTCCATAGTTCATCTGTGAGTTAGTGAACTTCCTGCTGTGTAATGCCGCCGGTCTTGCCGTTTCATGGGAGGCCCCTTGCCCAACCCATGCTCCAATTCCAACATCCGATGCATCTGTAATCAGCCATATCGGTTCTGGTCTACTATAGTCGATAGGTTGGATAACGTTGGTGTTTTTAATCAATTCCTTGATGTTGGTAAAGGCTTGGTCATGAGTGTGGGTCCAGACAAATTCTGCATTGCCGGTAAGGTCTGTAAGCGGCGCTGTCACAGTGGTATGGTGTGGTAGGAACTGGGCAATATAGTTGACTAGTCCTAGGAATCGCATGAGCTCCTTTTGATTCCGGGGTGTCGACCATTCTGTTAAACAGGCTATTTTTCCTGGGGCTGCATGTATTCCTTCATTATCTATAACATGTCCTAGAATTTCGAGTTTGTCGGCAAACAGGATTGATTTGTTTCTGCTAGCGTAGAATTTAGCTTCCCTAAGTTTAGTACAAACCAAACCTATATGGTAGGCGTATTCTGTTGCGGTGTTCGAGAAGATGAGAATATCATCAATGTAGACCCAAACAAAATCGTGGAGGTATTCGCTTAGGAGGTTTTCCATAATTCGCATAAAGGTGGCGGGCGCATTCATATCACCTTGTAACATAACTCAGCTAATGAAACTTCCGAAGGGTGTTTTGAAACTGTTGTAGCGTTCGCTTTCTGGATCTAACCTTGTTTGGAAGTAAGCATCGCTTAGGTCAATCTTACTTCGGAATCTAGCCCGTCCAGCTGCATTTAGGATCTGGGTTTGGTTTGGTATAGCGGAGCTGTCCATAACCGTGTTTTCGTTCCGTAGTTTAAGGTCAACCAAGGGGTGGATTCTTTTCCCATCTGCTTTGGGTTGAACAAACATAGGAGCGGCACCTGGGGCTTCTGCTCGGTAGATGACTCCTCTTCTTTGTTGTTGGTTGATCCAATCACAAAGTGGACTTTTGTATGCGTCAGGAATAGAGTAGGTGGGTTGGTTCTTCAGATTAGAGGGGTCTCAGAGGCGGATGTGGTGATTCACCTCTCTCATAGGCGGTAGTTCTTCCGGTATTTGATCAGGGAAAACATCAGAGTACTCATCCAATAGTCGTAGTGCAGTTGTTTCACAGACTGCGGCTCTGTACACTCCGCTTGTTGGCTTGCATGAGACTCTAACCTTCTGCTCTGGGAAATTGATAATTGATTCCCCACACCTGATTATAGCTTTGTGCCGGTTCAGGAATGGCATTCCTATTAGGGCATCGTATTTGGCTAGGTTTCCAACCAGCATTTCTTGGAGGGGTAAGACTGCAGAACCAAGTCGAATGGTCGCACTGCAGGTTTTATGGCTTGTAAATCGTGATCCTTTTACTGCCATATTGACTGGTATGGGTTGGTTAAGGTCTCGAGTTGGGAGTCCATGGACAGAGACAAAGGCATTACTGATCATATCTCTTCCGATTGCACCAGTGTCAAATAGGACTCGAGCCCTTTTGCCATTGATCTGGATAGTACCTTCTAAAGCGGTGTGTGCTTTGAATGTGGCCAGAGGTCGAACACTGTTGCATTCCACATCGATATATCCGATATGGATCTCTTCATATTCACTGGATTGGGCGTTATCGCTTTCAACATTGTTGGCCAACGCCTCTTGCTTAATTGCCTTTCCTTTTCCTTTCTTCGTTGGACAGTTCTTTGCCATGTGTCCTGTTTTTCCACATTCAAAACATTCTCCCTTTTGCCGTCTCGATTCTTTGGAGGATTTTGTTTTCTTCTTGAAAACTCGTGGGGTATCGTCTTCAGAGTTGCTGGAGGCTTTGTGTCGTGGCTGGCTGTTCCTACTAGAGGATGTCTGTGTTTTGTAGGCCTTGGTCTCATGGAGAATGGCATCCTTTCGTTCTGCTCTTGCAATTATTACTGCAATATCATCGCCATCTTCCGCGAGTGGTTCTACTTCTCGCCGGAGGGTAGGGTGCATGGTGTCGTAGAATTGTCGCTTCAGGATGTATTTGGAGATACTTCCTCTCTCCATCCGGTCCTTATACATCATTGGGTCCGTAGCCACATCGGTGATTCGCTTAACATGCATTCCGTTAACTTGCTGGAGCTGGTTGAATTTGTTGTATAGGAGGTCGGTGGTTATAGAGGATTGGAATCGTCCTTTCAGGTAATCGAGAACTGTAGTTCCTCTTAATCTTACATTTCCGCCGAAATCCTTATAGCATTGGTGGTATGCGTCGGTTGCCTTTCCTTTGCAGAATGACCCAATGATAAGTCCAGTTGTAGGGTCTTCCACATCTTTTCCTTGTAAGAGTAGGAAGTGTGAGAGTTCTGTTGCCCATCGGTTAAAGGCTTCAGGTCTGAGGTCTTTTCCTTCTCCTGTGAACTTCGCTGGGAGGTGGAGTTTAAACTTAGGAGGTTCAAATGCTGCGGGTACCTCCTCTTCTTCAGGCCTTACCCGAGATTTCCCTCCTCCAGAGGGCCCTCCTCCTGTGCTAGCCATATCTGATTCGCTACTGGATTCGGGGTCAATTGGAGGTTCAAAAGAAGGCTTCTTTGCTGGAGTAGAAGGGAATTCTCCTGGAGGTTGTGTATCTTCCATGTTTGCAGGATCGCCCGGCTCTTTAGCAGAGCGCCGGGTTTGTTTCTTTCTTGTAAGGTCTTGCCGTGGGATTCGCTTCCCACTCCAGGTCGTCAATGACTCTATCTTGGGTTTGAGATGAAGCCGAATGTGCTGTGATTCTGCCACTTCTCTCCGCTAGTGTTCTGAGGTGAATATCGATAGGTTGATCAGGCCTAAATCCGGGGACAGGTTCTTAACCACTTGCTGAGGTTAAAAAAATGTAACGTGTTCGCAAGGTGCTAATCACGTTATCGGTAAAGGATACGATAGTTGGCAGGTGGCCTGCTCTTCCAGAGAGGAGGTGAGAGCTGAGAACTAAAGGAGGCTTCGAGGGTGTACTGGGGAACAAAGAAGTAACCGTTCAACCAAGTATATTGAAATACTATCTGTCGAAGTCTGCCTTTTCTATCGTAGAAACAGGCGGTCTTTAAATACACAAATCTGTTCATGTCTAGCATGAACGAAACTAATCAAAGGTATCAATTGATACTCTTTGGTAAAACTCCTTCAGTATCAAAGCGATACTTAAAACAAAACATAAAACAAAACCAAGTATTAAACGATACTTAAAACAAACCAAGTATCAAAGCGATACTTAAAACAAAACATAAAACAAAACCAAGTATCAAACGATACTTAAAACAAACCAAGTATCAAAGCGATACTTAAAACAAAACCAATAACCAAGTACCCATACCGGTTACAGATACCTTTGATTAATTTCATTCATGCCAGACATGAACAGATTTGTGTATTTAAAGACTACCCGATTCCACGATGGAAAAGGCAGACTTCGACAGACATTATTTTAATATACTTGGTTGAATGGTTACTTCTTTGTTCCTCAGTACACCCTTGAAGCCTCCTTTAGTTCTCAGCTCTCGCCTCCTCTCTGGTAGAGCAGGCCACCTGCCAACTATTGTATCTTTACCAATAACGTGACTAGTACCTTGCAAACATGTTGGATTCTTCATTCGGCAATACATTTCCATCATTAAAGCTTTATCTGAGTTAGGTGATATCTCCAATTAAGACCTTTAGACATTTGTTTTACTTTTATCTTCTGAATATCATGGCAGTTATAGTTAAAGACTATATTCTTTTTATTCTCCATATCTTAATATATTAAATCCTAATTTGCTTACCTCATATGAACTGTTTTTTAACATTGCTACTTCAATTATACATTACTAAATTTAAATCTTGATTATGGCCTATGCAATACTACTTGAATCATGGTTATAAGTCTTCCATAAAAACTAATTCTGTGCAAACAGTAAAATATTATATTCAAAATCTTTCCTGAATGTTTTAGTTGTATTATATTTTAGTTATATTAAGTGTCATTATAACAGGATACAGGAAAGGTACTCAAGTTTCCCTCCATATACTTGGATGTTTTTATAAGAATCCAGCATTCTCTCTTTTAATTTCATGTAGCTCTAGTTTACTGTTTGCCTAGCCTATGCAATTACTATAAGAAAAGCCATTAGAAAATACTTGCATCAGATTGGAATTGATTTATAAGATAGCATATTTTGTCATAGGTAAGTATATGTGACCTTATATAGAGCAACCCATTGTATCAGAATTAAGGTATTCTCATCACAAAATAAGATTGCAGGATAGTCACCACAGTCATGTAACAATCTTGTCGATCATTAAATATTTTTGTAATAATTTTTTGCTCACCTTTCTTTCAATTCCTCTTCTGGCATTTAGAATACAAGTACTAGAAATTCCCATCCCTTGTGGTTCGCACCTGGGCAATTACCTGTAATCTATATTCTGTACATTTATTCAAACAATCAAAAAAGCTAACAAAAGGGAAAAGGAAACTGTGCTGCATCGCACTCGCTTTCATGTTGCACTCGATTTTCCGAACTATAGGCAAAGCGAAATCGGAGGGGAACCGGTTATTACATTATCCAAAACTCCTCTACTACACCCAAAATCCTATCAGGAAACCACTCCTTCACCTCGATTGCCCCTCATTCCCCTCCTCCTCTCAAATCTTCAACTTTGCTTGTCACTTCTACTTTTATTTTTGTTTTTACCTTTACCTATACTTCTCTCCTGCTTTCTTTCTCCCCCTCCCCCAAATACCCTTTTCGGAACGTTCGCTGCTGGGAGTGGCTAGCAAGCCAGCGGGCGGCGAGCTACAGTTGTTAGAAAGAACGAAACTAGTGAGCCGGGAGTGATTGGGTACAACAAAGAAAATAAAGGTCTCGCATGGTACTAAAACCACCGATAAGTACCTCGTGCAATGGCGCAATACCCTCCACTAGCAGTGGGGTTGCTACTATGGCTTTCCACGTTAACCTGTCTATCAGTTTCTCAGTCTGCGTGGAAGTTGGATCCTCAGACACACCTTGCCCTGATGTACAATCATATGTGTATGTATTCCCCGTTCCAGCTTTGTTCCTTGTTTCGACCCACTCTGTTGTCAAGAATGATTTACCTGACAATTTGTAGCCGCTGTGGTCAACAATACTATATACACAATCGGAGGCACAGCACTCTACTGGACTCCAAAATCAACTGCCTCTTCGATCGTCTCTCAAAACAATAATTCCGTATATATCCTAAGCACGGGCAGTGAGTTATCCACCCTCTCTCCCTCCCCAATGTCTTGGACTGCAGCAGTTATATTGTTCCACACATTGACTTGCAAACCTCTGCAGATTCGTTCCTACGAGCCCTCGACCTCTCGAAACCCTTGGACTTTGAAGCCGAATTCTCGGACACAATGGAGGTCATCTCCGAGCTCCCATTCGGAATCCCACTGGTCAAGCGTGGCGCAGTCTGGGCGGACCGAGACATAATATACTACTGGGGTGGAGAACTGGAGACGGAATCTAGATACCTGGACGGGGTGTTCCAGAACAGGACGAGGGAGTGGCCGGACCCTATGAAGTACTACACTTATGATCTCGGCCAGAGGAGGGGGTCCGGGACGTGGCAAACCATCTCGATCTCGGGGGCTGGTGGGTCGGATACTTTGACCGATTCCCCCAGTTATGGCGAATCCACTTACTCTGCTGAGGCAAGGAAGGGGTTCTACCTTGGGGGAGTTATGTCCAGGAGTAATTTGAAGAATAAGGAAGGATCAAATGCCACCAGGGGTGATGCTGTGTACTACTCTGTGAGCTCGATGGTCGTGTTCGATGCTGTGACAAATGTGTGGAAGAACGAGAGTATTATTGAAGATCTAAATGGCTTGCGAGAAGGGGTTATGGTTTATGTTGCAGGTGTTGGGGAGAAGGGTATATTGGTTAGGATGGGGGGGGCTCGTCAGAATGAATTTGTGGGTGTTCCATGGACTCTCCGCCACGTATCCATCTCGGAAGGGGCATATATATGGCGGTCCGCCAGGAATGCAGGGGCTTCGCTAATATATTTCCTCTTCCAGATCAGCTTTGACACTGTATACGTCTACGACATCGCCGCCGGAGTTTGGTACCGCCAACCAACTACCTCCAAAACAAAAATCTTTCCGGAGCCCCGCAAGGCAGGATTCTGCGCAGGTGCAATTGCGGCCCCGGACAATACCAGCTTCACAATCTACATCTATGGGGGGTTCGACCAAAACAGCCATAAAAAATCAACTTGGGCCTTGACGATGCCCTACTTCCAATGGATCCCCGTGGGCTCCACTGGCGGGCCAGAACGCGGGCGCTCTGGCGCAACATGCCACACTGTCGGTGGACAACTTGTTATGGTCCGTGGGGCAGGGGATCAGATGAATTGGGGCGATACGAATGGCGGGACGTACTTCTACGATATGACGAATCTTACTTGGTCCCTTAAGTATCGGCCCTCACGGTATCGAGTGCCGAAGGCCATCTACGATGTTATCGGAGGGAAGTGAGTTTCTTCTCCCCTCCATTCCGCTCCGTCTCCTATACTGTGCATGATTGGGATTAACGATTACGAAAAGTGAACTAGGAGATGCGCATCTCAGAGGACCAGTAGACGACAAGAATTTCACCAGAGGCCTGGGTTTGCTCTTCGCTGCCGCAACAAAACATACTACCCCCGACCCTGTTTGTGGTAGTCCTAGTCCAGCCGGTGCGATTGTTGGGGGTGTCATTGGTGGAGTCGCCCTTCTTGCAGCCATCGGAGCGGGTATCTGGACGCTCTTCTGGCTTCATCGTAGAAGAGCGGACACGACAGGGGAACCGCAAGCAACAGCGGGAGCCCCAAAAATAAGAACGGGCGAGAACCCTCCCGCGCCCAATCACCAGTCGAATTCGCCTTGGAGATATGAGATAGGTAGAGTGCCTGCACTACAACCGGCACACGAGCTAGATGAGGTGGGGTTTTAAGGAGGGACATATAAACAGGAGTCTATTGAAAGGAAAATGACTGACACGGAAATTGGAGGAAGGATTTACCCAAAATTCAACCATACGACATTTTCATCTATAGCACGCTACGATACTAGTGTGGAGGGCAGAGAAATGCGAGTCCCTATTTTTCCAATTCTAATGAGGGCTCTTAAATGCTTATTTTACATCTAATCTGTTAGACGAGCGGCAGTCATGGTGCTATTTACTTCCATAAATAGGGTAGGTTACGGTTCCTCCCCCCTCCCCTGAGGCCCATTTCCCACCAATAAGTGAATTCCCCTCTTAACCTATCGTTTTCTCACTAAGCAAATCGCTGCATAAATTGTGATAGTTGACAAAGCGTACGATATATGACCGATGATAAAGTGGGGTAAAGTAGTACGGCAGCCCAGGCGAAGCAAGCTCACATCCAATGAGATACGAGCCGCCGCTCGAAACTTCAGCCTGCTAGTAACCCAGGCCAGGAAAGCACGAGAAAGCACGCTTGGTCTCAATTGAGAAATCCGAGAGGGGGGGAAGGGGGGTTTTAAAATCCATGATTCACCCCGGCATCGCGGAAAAGAACCTCATGGGCCCAAGCTTGCTCCCCCACCGGCGCATAATCCTCCATACGTGCTACTAAACCTTATACTTTCAGTTCCTTGCCCGACCATATTCTAATCCCCGCGCGTGGGTTGGCGGTTTGAAATCCGCTTATAAAGAAATTTGAATCTCGTAGCATGAACCTCTATTGCAAAATACGCAATTTTCTGCCATCGGATTTCATAGTACGACATGATTACGGCTTTGATTTATTGCACATTTATGGTGTTTTCCAAGGGAGGATATCAGTTGTTTACAATACCGTAATGTGACCGCAGTATCCGAACACAAATGCCGCATGGTACGGCCGGTGAGGGTATATGCCACCCCAAAATCGGACGGAATTCCCCAGTGTGAGAAAGGATCGTAGTGAGCGAGAGGAAGTGAGGAGAGGGCGGAATACCCTTGCGCCGCCCGATTACCCCTCACAGGTCGGGTAGGATACCGTGTAGGTTCGGCTCGGAAAGCCCACTATCCACCGCCGGAAACGGGTCGGGATCCCAAACTCTCGAGTCAAGCACTCGCGATACAAAAGGTATCAGAGGTTACAACAGCAGTTGTCGAGCCCGGTTTAGAGAATCAACCTTCGCAGTTTGCCCGCGAGGCGCAGGTGAGTATGCGTGGATTGGAGAAAACAGACGAGCGGGCGCTGGGCACTGCTCTCCACAATCGTGAGCAAGGTGTGCAGACACGCGATCTGCACCCGGTACCACGCACCAAGCTTTTGGCTATGCAGGAAATTTTTCGAGTTTACCTATTGGGTGCTCGTAAAAGTGTGGTTGGGGCTGGCCTTATAGTTGGGGGGGCTGACCCGGCGGGGAAGACTGAGATGTGTAAACAGGCCTCCACTCAGACGCTGAAGGGCGACACCTAGAGGACAGCGGGATATAAGCAGGGCCTTCACTAAACCATGTCCATAGCGGAAAAAACCGCCATTATGATTTGGTATGATAGGAGCTATCGTAGTTTTCATGTCGCCTTTCACGAGAAACAGAGATACCTGGACTTAAAAAAAATTCTTCTACACTTCGCCAACCCCCAAGTCTACATTTGAGAGCGGAGGAAGGGGAGAAGGAATTGTGGGGAAGGCGAACTGACAGTAAATGCGCAAAGAGGAACTACAACCACAGAGCCGCGAAAAAAAACAAAGGTGATGGAAGTTTCAAGCCACACGCCAGGGTTCCGAGTGGTCCACGGAAGACTGGACTGGACAGCTAGTCCGGTCGGAAGTCAAGTCTAGTCTAATGGTGGAAATTAGACCGACTCGGACGGTCCGGATTATGGGACTGACTAGGCTAGGACTGGTCTGACCAGGCCCGCCAAGCAATAGGATATTCACGGCCCATTGACCGAATTAGCATCCTATTTTACTAATTACTAATTATTTTTATCAGTTTATTACGTTCAAATAAAGATTTTCTTGATTAAACCCATCGTTTCCGTGGGTTATACTGTAGAGTCTTAGGAGAGTCAGAATGGAAATAGTGCCTCGCTTAGATTAGGGACAGTGAAAATAGATTCACGAATATCAATGTTTTTCGGACCATTAGGTGAGTGATATTACATGACTATGCAACACTCTATAAAGACCGGTCTGGGACCAGTCCAGACCAGACCGGACCACCCGAGTTAGTCAAGTCCAGTCAGGGTATCGACCAGGACCAGCAAGTCTAGTCCTGCCTCCAAGACCTGACCGGTCGGACTATTCGGAACTCTGCCACACGCGGGCCCCGCTTGGGTACAAGAACAATAGCCCTTTTCCAACACCAAATTCCAGATTATGCAGGGGAGCTCACAAAGTCTATCTCGACAATAAGAGAAAATTGCATAGAGGTTTTGCACAAGTATGTGGTGGATAGGGGCATCCCCATCCCATATAATTTCGCCCGAGGTATTTAAGCTAAGGTTTTGTGGTAGGCTTACTACGGATGGAGAGGGAAGGCGATAAGCACAACAAGGCGATATCGTAAATTGCGAGAGGATGTTTCTGGGGATGAGAAGAGGGAGGCACCGACGGCGAGAGACACTGTTATGGAGCGGTTGCTACGCTTGGGCAGGTGACACGCACAATAGGCTATCAATATTCGAAGGATGGAAGGAGGGAAATGACTCCACGGGTTTAGGTCATACTAGCGGTGGCAGATTTTAGGGCTGTAGTACGGTAGTGCTATCGCTCCTTCAAGGCTACGCTTAGTGGCCGACCAGAGCGGGGCACGGGGTATTATTTTTCCGGTGGCACGAGTTGACTTCGCCCCGTCCAATATCTTCACCACTCCCTCGTGCACCTTTCTTTACATCTCAATAAAACGGTGTTTGGCACTCCGAATCAGGTTTGTCGGGATTGATGTGTCCCGTCCGGGAAGCACTCCCGCCACTTCCTCGTGTCCATTCCCCGCAACCAAACCCAGCTGTGTTTGGAAGTACAGATCCCGTTCATCAGGGTTGACGTCGTCCTGTCTGAGCAGAATTTTTAACACTCCCTCGTGCCCAGTCTCAGCTGCCCAATTGAGTAGTTCTTAGCCCTCACCGCCTGGTATGTCCAGGCGGATCTGTGTAAGGAGTATGTTTACCACTCCCTGGAGACCACGGTTAGTAGCACGCTAGGGCACCGTTGGGGCATATTCACCCGGTTCGTTGGGGCCGACGTCGCCCCGTCCGGGTATCATTTTTACCAATCCCTCATGTCCATTCAACGCGGCGTGATACAATGATGTTGACCTTCCTCGCCGAGTCCGTCGGGGTTGACGTCATCCCGGAATTATATTTTTACTACTCCCTCGTGCCCGTTCCAAGCAGCACGATGCTGTGGTGCTACGCCATAGCAATCTGGTTTGTTGGGACTGATGTCGTCCCGTCCGAGTAGAGAGTTAACCGCTCCCTCGCGCCCCTTCCAAGCAACCCATACAATCGGTGTGCTACCCAAACGGTCCTTTTGGTTGATATCACAACCTTTCACCTCATTAATTCCGAAGACGCACGCGCCGTGTAAACTGCCGAATTGGAGCGGTCTATTCAAACAAGTAGAGTAAAAATGCGGTCTTTGTGCTTCCGGGGGAGTTTTAGTAGATATGTGATCATTGCAGGTGTCAAAGAGCTTCAGAGGAAGGGATTTCACGAAATCTGAAAGGTCATATTTGAGTAACTCCCCAATATAGAGAGGGATATTCAAGAAAAGGAGCGCTTCGGAGATCAGGGGAGCGAGTGGTCGAGAGAGAATTGACCTGCCGCGAATTCAGATAACTTAAGCACGTTTCTGCCATTGTCGAGTGAGCTGTACTACGAAGCTCGGGATGAGCCCTGAGGTATTGTTGGAGGGTAAAGTGGGTTAACCGGACCGTAAAACCCTCCTTGTCCACTGAAGCAAGTCCCTGGAAACAGGCTAGCAGTATCCCTACTGGAGAGACATTGTCGGTATTGAGATTCGGTGACCCTATTTCGACAGCTAGGGAGTGACACAGTTCATCGGCTTTTAACGGTCGCTCCGAGTCAGATACATTCCTCGAAGCCCCCACACCAAGCCACGCTCTCTCCCCATCCCATCTCTTTATCCGATCCAAGGTTGCGCTGTAAGCACCACCTAGCCCCAAGCCATCGGGGATTGCGCTGAGCTTTTGTCACCTGCGATGGATAGTGGTTTCTTGCAGGATCGCATCGGCGTTCAGCGAGACTATCAGAAATCTAGATATGTATCTATCAGTATATAACTTGAGGTATAATAGCTCCCGTAGCGTCGTTGTTCCACCAATGACCTTTTTCTGCTCCCCGTAGGCTTGCGCTATCTCACCTGGCACCTCTTCCAGTCCGCCCACAACCTGTTTGAGCAAGGCACCCAGCATGCTGGTTGGCGACTGTTCCTTTTGGGTAACGAAGTCGAAGTAAAAACACGCAACGGCCACATTTTGTCCCCTGGCCCGATCACACAAGCTGTCTATCACCAATGAGCTAACATCGAGGCCTGTCAGCATTTGCATATCTGCCCCGATGCTCACTCTTGTTACCTAATAAAAGTCTTGCCTGCCCCCGGATCCCCATGGCAAAACAAGACCGCATCATCGGATTCACTCCCCCCACTACCAGCGTACCAGCTTCTAAATTCCTCGGTTTGCAACACCCATTCCCCTACATTTTCGACTCGGCGTTCTTGTAAGTCTCGGTGCCGTAGTCTGGGCTCTAGTGGGGAGAGCCAGGCTAGGATATTAGATCGTTCATCGGCAACGGTAACATTATAGTTGGTGTTATTGGAGTTGATATTATTGGAGTAATATTGAGACCTCTTTGCTTTTCAGAAACTGGCGCAATAGAGGATGAGTGATTAAGTTGGTCTGCTGATGGAATAGCAGGGAGGTGAAAAAAGCGGGTCTTTTATGGAGCCCTATGGATACCTTCGGACCGTCCAATCAATCTCTCCAAATTTATACCGACAACACCCTGCTTGCACATACCGCATTTGTAACAGGAAATGCAATACTTCTCCATGTGTTGGTGGTACAATACAAAGCTCACACTGTGGTGGGCCAACACCCTAAAGCGTCTGCACTGGAAACCTCTCGCTTTGTATTTACCGGTACAGGATGCATGAGGCTTCATGGGAAGCCCCTCTTCGGTTTTTCGGACCCCCGCCTCTAGCCTCCCTATTGGGGAAAGTTCGAACGGTATTCAAGACCAAAAGCACACATAAAAATCTCACGATCATACCCACCCACCGGGCTTGGAGCTTCATAAGCGCCTGTGATGGTCTCCTCGTAGGACAAAACACCAGCGGCAGAATGACGCCGGCTTCTTTGGCGGTGGTCTATACGTTGGTGCTAAAGAGGAACTGAATGTGATAATTGGGATATACCCCTCGATGTATTCCATGTATCGGTAGAGGCCAGTGTTCCCAACGGGCCAGGTAGGCCAGGCCGAAGGAAAGCCGGGCCTGGCCTACGAGAATTTCGGAGGATCTAGCCTGGCCGGAGCCTATAGGACTCGAAGTAACTGAGCCGGGCCTGGCCCGGCCTTCCTATAGGCTGTATAGGCTTTGTACTACCTGCCTTTTGGAGCTCGCTTAGCCAGATGTTTTCTTCCCTTTTGTTTTTAACTTCTGTTCAATGTGACTTGAGTTCTCCCAAGCTTTCACCTGCATAGCGAATTCTCTCTATGCATTACTACGCGGTCCGGTAGTAGCACCTGTTCCAAATGAGTTATTTCTAGTGGAAAGGAAAAGTTAAAAACCCTGGCAAATTATAGGTGGTCATACACATTCTCGTGAGTGAACCAAATCTAAACCCCTTGCGGGTTCCCCGGGGGGGAACACTGGGGGATGAGTGCCAAATGCGAAGTGTTTGGAAACTTTTTCTAAATTTGACCCGATGGTTTCTGTGACAACAGTTTTTCAATGCCAAGGGTCCGGTCTATAGGCGCCCACCAGGCCTGATAGGCTTCCGTAGGCTGATGGAATTCGGCCTATATCGGCCTAGGCCATTCCTCGCAGTGGGCTGCCTTGGCCCGGCCGGCCTACGAGCGGCCTGGCCCGTTGGAAACACTGGTAGAGGCCCCTGATTCTCCTGGAGGTGGTCAGTAGATTGGCGGTGGCGGGTCACCGCTCGATGGAGGTAGTTGCGATATGCCCTCCCCAGGATTAACGAGCATCCCTGGGCCTCTTGACCACGACGCCTCAGATCCGACCCCCGACAGCTGTATTCCATTGACACCGTCCATTTCCGCTCCGGAAATCTCTGCCAACTGCCTCTTCCATCTCTCACCCCTCTCTCTCAAGTTTGATCGCATGCTTTCCTAGATGCTCAGTGGTGTACCCAAAGATTCAGCAGCTTTGTCCGGCAAAGCGTGGATCAGTTCAGTATAACTCCAACTAAAACCTTAATTGCTATGATTACCGAAACGGTAGACTAGCTAGTGTGCTCTCTTAATAAGAGTCCAAAGTCTCGATTAGGTCGATTTATCCCAAGTAATGATCACATAATATACTCCCAGGCTCCCTGCCCTATTGCACCCTTTCGGTATCTTTGGGTCAGACTAGCTTCACTATCTCTAAAACTAGCTAATAATGTCCTGCAGTTAATCTCGATATCCCATCAAACAGCGAGTTGGATGATCATTATTTAGAACACTGCGAGCATACCTCCGCTTTCATTCTCCAGAATACCTTACACATGTCAAAACACGCTCGGGGAAGGCCAGTATGCGGATCCATGTCTACCTTTGCTCTGGCCCTCAAGAGTCATGATGATGTTATCAACTATCCTCTTACTCCGCCCGGTCACCCACCTTCCGCCGACCTTTCCAATTTTTTCCAGCGCCATAGTGATTGAAAAGTAGTCGAAATAGCTGGAAACTGGCTTGAACCAAGTTACTAGATACAACTGCTTTCGAGGCCATGGATGATAGAAACTCGCACGTAAAAACTATCATCCCTCATGCAGCTAGTGTCAAAAACGATCTAGTGAGGTTAGCCTGCTACATACTGATGGGGTAAAGATAAAACTAACATCTTCGTAATCAAATTCTTTCAACAGGGTGACTGGAGAGATGTCCTCAATATCCCCCGTAAGCTAGCAAAGCTTGATCACGGCTTTCTCAATATTTCGCTGCATCGGTAGGTATAGTGACGTGAATTCCAGCACGCTGCATACAAGGTCGGCTTCTAAGGCGTCGCAGCACTCACATAACATCACTGCCAGTTGCGATAGAATTAGGGGTCTTCTTTGAGCACTTGTGATCGTGGCTCAATATCTGCCTCGTAAGGCTTGAGCGGGCAGATCTTGAATGGATTGTTGCCGCCAAGCATGACGCGGAAAACTAGCATCCCAAAACTATAGACGTCCGTGAATTCGAGGCGCTCTCTCGGGATATCCTTGTCATATTCGGGGGCGCTCCAAGGAATCGTGTAAGCAGGTAATTCCCTGTGCTCGTCCTCCCTAAAACCCAAGACCGAAGATTCAAAGTCCTCAACCTTTCCAATTATCCTTCCCTTCTCCGCTAACCGGAAAATAAGCATATTCTCAATCTTTACATCCCCATGCACTATACCACTTCCATGAATAGCCAATAATGCCCTTCCGACGTCTTCACGGAGCTGAATCTTTTCCAAAAACTCCATCTCCGGCTTCCCCCTTTGGTAGTCTTTTAGTGGTACCCTCTTCGCAGTACAGTACCGTGCTCCAGCATCAACAGTTACCAGGCAAGATCATGGCGATAAATGTCCGGCTCCCACCCAACCCTAAGAGCATGGTAATGTATTAATGTTGAGATGGGATCGCAACGGCAGATGTGTAAGGTCCTGGATCTCCCCAAGCGAAGCGCTATACAAGCTCTTCTTCGCTTTCTTGTTATTACAGCCATCAGCAAACCTCAACCCCTTCACTACTAACATGTCACCAGCATCGTATCCCACAAATCCATTTATCAAGTCCCGAACTGTCGCTTAAACAGGATGATGTAGCGAAACCTTGAACGACATCCCCTCCCCTAAGCTTTCTATTCCGGCCATTAATATTTTGTCAAAAACTTGAATTTGTCATTTTTTTGGCCATACCCTCTACACAAGCGAGAATAAGGGAAGAACGTCTAATGATCGTTCATAGCATTGCAAAGGGCGCTTGCGGGACCGCGATTCCTGTGCCGCCACCCGCGCCAACTATACGGGAAATGGTCGCAAAACAGAATAGTCACATCGTCGCCAAACAGGCCCAGATATTTCTGGTACCCTAGTAACCTTACCTCTGCACCTCACCTATTTGTGAATGCCCTTTTAATTTCGGACCTTACATCTCAGATCACCGGCCACAATGAGAGGGTTGTAGAAGGCAGGGATCTGTTATGTATAGTGCAAGTAATTGCCCGTGCGCGAACCACACGGGTGAGAAACAAATTTCTACTCTTGTTTTAATATGATAAGCTAATATAAAATGGGTTTACTAAATCTTTACTATATCAAGTAGAAGCTCTCAATTTGAATTTATTAGATATCTGATAGGATAATCATACTAAATATACAAAGATCCCTGAAACATAAGAATATTAGCAAAAGCTTCCTCCAGACCTTAAGGCTTGTATTTTGCTTGTCCATAGTTGAACAACAGTGATCTTGAAATTTACTTAAAGTAGCTGTTTGATTATTTGAGATTTTTAAGACTTGATATAATTGATTTAATTAGCTTTTATATTACAAAGATTGGCTAAAAGTGAAGCTTAATCCAGCCTGTTTGCTCCTCCCAATTTCCCAACTTTTGTCCCTGTTTCATAGTAATCTCCTCCTCAATCCACCAGCATGTCATTTCCTGACAGCTAACACCTGTATTCCCCCCCCACCAATCCAAACCTCATGACACTTTTGATTGTTTCTTCTGCCTTTAAACCCCTTCAACGATTTCTTTTTTATCCTTTAAATATCCTCTACTTTTCCTTAAATTTTCTATTTCTTATCCTAATTTTCCATTTCTATTTTAGCATACCTTCTATTTCTTTATTTTACATAGTATTTCCGCTCAGCTTACTCTCGCAAGATAGTATCCTCTTATTCTTTAAATATTTAGTTTTACTTAATCCATCTCCATATTAACTGAGTATATCTTATGTTTATCTGTTTTAATTTCAACCTCCAGTATGCTATAACTTTGATCTTACAATTAATTCTTTATGGTTTAGCCTCTATGAGTTTTGTAGTCTATACCCTAAATCCTGTTCACTTTGGTCTTTTCTTTTTTGATTACATAACTACCTTGGCGTTTTCTGTGTTTCTTAATCATGTCTGTTTTGGGCTCATCGGGTGTTCTATATTGTAATGCTATGTTACCATTACAGTACCGGTTCTGAAACCTTTATATATATATATTCGGGTGCGAATGATCCCCCCCCCCGGCAGACTATCGCCGACCTGGATTGGGCTGGAACAAACACTGTACAGGAAAGTTAATTGGCCGAGCAGGCTTAGGGTGGACATTATTCTCACATTATTCCCCACGGAGCAATTCCTCTTCAAGCAGGATGGCGCTCAAGACGCTACAATTATAAATGCTTACAAAAGCCTAACTGCGCGAGTACTTTACTATGCCATACTGTACCTCCAGTTGACACACCGCGTATCCTAGATTACACATACAGCGAGAAATAATGATCCCAAAAAAATGGTAGCGGCACATCAGCATTTTTCTTGATCATTCAAATTAGAAAATTTTGCTTGGTTTTCTTGTGAAGATATATGGGTACAGTACGAGTACAGCTGTCAGGTTGGCCTGGAGGCAGGAGGTTATTGGCTTTTTGTTTCGCTTCTATTCCTTTTGTTTTGCTTTTGATCTTTCATTGCCATGGGATAGACTCCGAGCGCATTGTTTGTGCCCAGGGGAGTGTTTGCTTTATGTTTGCATGTGTCATATCATACCCAAGACAAAGATAAAGAGAAAAGGAAAAGAAAAAAACATAAAGCCTTATGAATAAATCAAACCGAAGACCTACATATCAAAAAACTAGTTTAAAGTATCATTTGATGGTTTCTCGCCAGAGCCAAGTATCGTTCGACGGCTAAGTTAAGCGGTGATTTGGCGGGTCGGCGAATATGCCAATAAACAGTCCCCTATCAGGGCCCAGGGTAATCCAGGATCCTAGATTTCCCGCTGTACCGACTAAGCTGGACGGCAGGTTAGATCTCCGGTGACACTCATGGTACCGATATGCTGCACCGCAAAGCCTAAAGAAGACTACGATTCGTAGAGTATGATATGATACTTGGTAAAAGGAGGCCTTAACTCTGATTCAATCTAATTTCACACACCGCGACACGTAAGGGCTGTTATCTCCGAGCAGGTAACTTAGCCCTCAGCACTCTTTCCCCTCTTGTTTCACAACTCCATCACAAGCCATCACTCGTCTATGCTTTGTATTCGAAATGTTGTCCGGAGTAAGATGGAAGTGGTTGGTTTTGGTGTGTGCTGTTACTGGAATGATGGTTATTGCGGGAATGTTGGTGGTGATGCATAGATGACAGCAATTTTCTAGAGTAAAGACTAGTATGAAACCCGGTGTAGAATCTAGATATCTTGAAATATAGGAGATTGCGCTTGACTAAGGAACTTGTATGTATTAACTGGTGCTTCTGTTTTGTGAAGATAGTACGACATGCTATAAAGATTGACTTCACATCCCACGGGGGGTATATTCACATAGTGAAAAATACAGTGCAATATAGTATCAGAATACAATAAAGTATAGTGACGTAATGCAAGCACACCAAGCCCTGCTATGCGGGCTAGTGAGAGAAAAACCCCAGGCAGCCTGTAAGAAGGACGGTATCATAAGGAGAACAAATGACCTGCAGAGGAATAGAGATTCCAATTAGCTCTTTAAATCCACCATTAACCCCCCGGCATTGCGGATACGAATCTCATAGACACAACCTGGCTCCCCCACAATAGCACCCTCCCGTGCACGACCGCGCTGGATGCAATGGGTACGCCAGCACAAGTATCATACGCTAACCGAACATCGCGATGCAACGGGGCGCACTTTCCAAATATCCGACTTTTCAACAAATAACTGTCAAAACCGCAAATAAATATTTACATAATCCTTATTACTACCTCGTATGCCATACCATCCATCTACCTCAATAATAGTTTTTTGTTGTGGTAAAGGTATGGTGGGGTGAGATTTCGATGTCACACTGTAGAACATTGTAGAGCAAAATATTCGATCAAGCTACTTATTCTAACGTGCAATATCGAAACCCAATATTTAACTCTCTTGCCAAACCATCCTTTGATCTCAACATCTACTGTACTCCGATAGTAAAAGAGAGCATCACCGAGCATCAAATTTGTATTGCGGGGCGCTGTTCCTCCGTGCCGAGCCTAGAATGGTTAAATACGGCACAGCATCGGTTGTTTACTATACAGGAAGGCGCCACATCGCCCGAACACCATTATCTCTAGACATGGCAAGGATTTCCCGGCCTAGCTAGGGAGATGACATGGGGAGAGGATATGGATCATTGTTGGGAATCTTGTGTGCTGCTCGGAATGCTCGGCATGCTCAGGATGTGCTCCGCTGTCCGGATAAAGACCTCGGAGACGTTCCCCTGAACAATGTATCCGCGGGAAGAAATAATGTATCCGTCGGAAATGGGTCACGCACTGTACTGTACCCGTCGGAAGCAGAACGAGGGTGTCAAATGAACGGATCAGCGACTGTCCGGGGGCCACGAGGAGTGGGAGTCCCCAGTGAGTGCTCCCATGGATGAGAATGGATATGTGCGGTGATCGATGGAAATATAAGAGGATTCTTTTGTTACGATATATACACACTCCTGTCTTTTACCGTTTAGTTTAGTTAATTGTCTTGAGCGATGGTGCGGGGGGGGGGGGAATTGAATGAGAACGGGTGAACTTCCCCACTTTTCACAAAGTTTTTGCTCTGACAAATAGAGTCTTGGTTCTGTTGCGTTACTAATAGTGGTTCCGTTTCATTTCTTCATCGTCGACATTTTCGTTCGTTTTGTCGTCGTCGTCGTGTAAAAATCATGACGCACAACCAGAACAAAATTAATGACAGAACGCACTGAAAAGGAGGGAAGAAAAGTCAATAGTGGATAGGAGATCGGAGGAGGGCGGATTTCGATACTGCTGAGCACCGCCCGATCGCTTTTGACACGTTGCGGAGAAATACCGATAAACTCAAGACCTCGCTATGCACCAATGCATACTGTATAATCGGGATATCGGAGGTCCGAACCATACACTAGCGCCAACAAAAGAAGCTGAGATTGTAATAATTCCATAGACATGTCCGGAGAAGCAGCTTAGTTAGGAGGCTGAGTACATTCGGACCTAGGAAATATACCAGTGCTTGTTGAGCACTGTACTGCTCAACAAAACCGTGCACCAAGCAGAAGGTTTGTATTTACCTAAAACGACCTTTTAAGGGTTTGGGCTCACAGTAGGTTTCCGGGCTATTTCAGTGTTCGTACTTGTAGAACGAGAGTTGAGCTCATGGTTATGATAAAAGACTCTTTACTGTATGATACTAATTTTGCTTGGTGGGCGAGAGTGAAAGGTGAGGACAGCCTTCCACCCTCACCGTCTAGCTCACGCATGGAGGGCGCTGGTATTTAAACATAATCTTCAGTCCGCTACGCTCATAGTAAAAACCAATCGCCGTCATGTCCGAACTAACAGCTACACTTGTCACCTTTCACGAGCGTTAGGGATACTGGGACTAGATGACTCTATATCTTAACAACTCCAGTGTCTACACTTCAATGGGCGGGAAAGGGAAAACCCCAAATTGTAGAAAAAAAATGTGCGACAAATGTGCGACAAATGTGCGAAGAGGATTAACAGCTGAAAACCAACAATAAAACTAGATATTATGATGGGATTTACAAGCACACCAGCCATCCAAACACAACAGGGATAGCCCTCCGCCAACGCTAAACTCAAGATTATCAACAGAAATCCACAAACCTTAACTCGACCACATAAGATCCATTTGGACATTTGGCCAGTATGTGATGGATATGTGCATTCCCATCGCGAAGTATTTCCTGCGACTAAAAAAAAGTGATATTTAAACTGAGTCACAGTGGTAGGCTTGCGATGTAAGAAAAGGAAAAAGGAAAATTATCAGAAGGAAAAATTTTAAACTGAGGGAGGGTGTTGGACGGAGGTGAGAGGGGGAGACATCATCGGGAGTGAGAATGCTTATGAAGTTGTTGCGATCCTTGTGGAACTGGCACCTAGGTTATCCGTATTCGAAGACGGCAAGGAAGGCGATGACCCCATGGCCCTGGACCACTCCGAGAGAGGCAGTCTAAGGCAGCCTACCAGGGTGACGGTTGGCTCTTGCCATCATGTCTATCAAGGTTGGCATCGCCCCGTCCAAGTAGTATCCCCACCACTCTCTCGTGTCCATTCTCAGCGGCACAACAGAGCGGTGTTCGGCCGTACCCATCTAGGAATTCAGGGTTACTGCCACCCCGTATGAGTAGTAATTTCACCACGCCTGCGTGCCCGTTCCAAGCAGCACGATGTAATGGTGTTTCGCCATCGCTGTCTGGTCTATTGGGATTTACGTCGTGCCGCCCGAGGAGTATTTTCACCACGCCCTCGTGCCCGTTCCAAGCAGCGCACCCGAGTGGTGTTTGGCCGAACCTATTTGGTATGTCGGGGTTGAAGTCATACCGTCCGAGTAGCACTTGCACCGCTCCCTCGTACCCATTCTCAGCAGCACACCAGAGTGGTGTTCGGCCGTACCCATCCGGTCTGCCAGGGTTGACGTCACGTCGTTCGAGCAGTAATTTCACCACTCCTTCGTGCCCCTTCCAAGCAGAACAAGTGAGTGGTGTTTGGCCGTGCACATTGAATTTCTCGGGATTAACGTCGCGCCGTCCGAGCAGTATTTTAGCTACCTCATCGTGGCCATTCCAAGCGGCGCGGCAGAGTGGTGTTTGGTCGTACCAATCCGGTTTGTCGGGGTTGACTGAGACCCGTCCAAGGAGCATTTTCACCACTCCCTGTCGCCCATTATCGGCAGCCCACCAGAGTGGCGTTCGGCCGTCCTCATCTGGTTTGTCGGGGCTAATGTCGTGCCGTCCAAGAAGTAATTTCACCACTCCTTCGTGCCCATTCCAAGCTGCACGATGTAGTGGTGTTTCGCCATTGTTATCTGGTTGGTTGGGATTGATGTCGTTCCGTTCAAACAATATTTTCACCACTCCCTCGCTCTCACCCCAAACAGCAAGGTAGAGTGGCGTTTGGCCGTCCTCATCAGGTTTGTTGGGGTTGACGTCGCCCCGGCGGAGCAACGTTTTAACCACTCCCTCGTGCCCATTCTTAGCAGCCCAACAGAGTGGTGTTTGACCAAATTGTCCGGGCTTGTCGGGGTTGATGTCGTCCCGTCCGAGCAGTATTCTCACCACTCCGCCATGCCCACTCCCAGCAGCGCGGCACAGTGGTGTTTGGCCATACTTATCTGGTCGGTTGGGGATAACATCGCCACGTCCGAGTAGCATTTTGACCACTCCCTCGTGTCCATCCTTAGCAGCACACCAGAGCGGTGTTCGGCCGAACTCATCAGGTTTGTTGGGATTCACATCGCCCCGCCCGAGTAGCATTGTCACCACTCTCTCGTGCCCATTCTTAGCAGCACAGCTGAGTGGTGTTTGGCCAAACATGCCCGGCTTGTCGGGGTTGACTAGCTGCCGCCCAAGTAGTATCCTCACCACCCCGTGGTGTCCATTTCCAGCGGCGCGACAGAGAGGTGTTTGGCTGTACTTATCTGGTCTGTTGGGGCTGATGTCGTGCCGTCCGAGTAGCATTTTCACCACTTCCTCATCCCCATTCCCGGCAGCAATATGGAGTGGTGTCTGGCCGTCCTTATCTGGGTTGTTGGGGTTGACGTCGCCCCGTCCAAGTAATATTTTCACCACCCCCCGGTGCCTATTACGGGCAGCGCAATAGAGTGGAGTTTGGCCGAACTCATCTGGTTTGTCGGGGTCCGCGTTCCGTCTGAGTAGTAATTTTACCATTCCCTCGTGCCCATTCCAGGAAACACGATGTAGTGGAGTTTCGCCGTTGTTATCTTGTCTATCAGGATTAACGTCGTTCCGTCCGAGTAGAATTTTTACCACTACTGCATGCCCCTTCTCAGCAGCACACCAGAGTGGTGTTTGGCCGTAATCATCTGGTTTGTCGGGGCTGGCGTCCTTCCGTCCGAGCAGTAATTTCACCATTCCCTCGTTCCCATTCCAAGCAACACAGTGCAAAGGCGTTCCCCCGTTCTTATCTTGTTTGTCAGGATTGACATCGTTCCGCCGTAATAGCATCTTCACCACTCCCTTGTGCCCATTCTTAGCAGCCCAACAAAGCGGTGTTTGACCGAATTTTCCAGGTTTGTCGGGGTTGACGTCGCACCTTCCAAGTAGTATTCTCACCACACCCTCACACCCATTCTTAGCAGCACACCAGAGTGGTGTTTGGCCATGTACATCTGGTACATTGGGGTTGACGTCGTCCCGCCCAAGTAAAATTTTCACCACCCCCTCTTGCCCAGCCTCAGCAGCAGACCAGAGTGGTGTTCGGCCGTCCTCATCTGGTTCGTTGGGGTTGACGGCGTCCTTTCCGAGTAGTAGCTTCACCACTCCCTCGTGCCCGTTCTTAGCAGCACACCAAAGTGGTGCCTGGCCGTACACATCTGGTTCGTTGGGGTTGACGTTGCCACGTCCGAGTAGGATTTTGACCACTCCTTCGTGCCCACTCTCAGCAGCACACCAAAGTGGCGTCCGGCCATGCATATCTGGTTCATCGGGGTTGACGCCGTCACGTCCGAGTAGGATTTTCACCACCCTTCCGTGCCCATTCCCAGCAGCACGAAAGAGTGGTGTTTGGTCGTACCGATCTGATTCGTTGGCGTTGACATCCTCCCGTCCGAGTAGCATTTGAACCACTCCCTCGTGCCCATACTTAGCAGCACACCAGAGTGGTGTTTGGCCGTACTCATCAGCTCTGTTAGGGTTAACATCACCCCGTCCGAGGAGCATTTCCACCACTTCCTCGTGCCCATTCCAAGCGGCACAACTGAGTGGCGCTTGACCAAATATGCCCGGCTTGTCGGGGTTAACATCGTCACGCCCAAGCAGAATTTCCACCACTCCCAAGTGCCCGTGCTCAGCAGCAGAACAAAGTAATGTTTGGCCATGCACATCCGGTTCATCGGGGTTGACGTTGTCCCGTGCGAGTAGAATTCTCACTACTCTCTCGTGCCCATTCTCAGCAGCACACCGGAGTAGTGTTCGCCCGAACTCATCCGGTTTATCAGGATTGATGTCGTCCCGGCCGAGTAGATTTCTCACCACTCCCTCATGCCCATTCTCAACAGCACACCAGAGTGGTGTTTGGCCATGCACATCCGGCTCATTGGGGTTGACGCCCCCCCGTCCAAGTAGAACCTTCACCACCCCCGCGTGCCCATTCCAAGCAGCCCACACAAGAGGCGTATTACCCACGCAATCCTTCTGGTTGATTTCACAACCCCCCACCTCTACCAAACTAGCTACAATCTCAACGATCCCGAAGATCGATGCACAGTGCAGACCGTTGAACAGGGAAAGTTTACCGAAGTTAATGGAGTCCGAGTATGACTCCTGTGCCTTCAAAAGAATTTTAGAGGATATGTGATTATTGTAGTCGTCAAATAACTTTAACGCAAGCAATTTTGCGCAATCTGAAAGGTCCTTTTGTGCGTGGATCCCCCAATATAGAGACGAATATTCGAGAAATGGGGTGTCTTGGAGATTGGGAGAGCGGCGGGCCGAAAGAGCTTTGACATGCTGAGAATTCAGATAACTTAAACAGGTTTCTGCTATTGCCGAGTGAGCTGCACCAAAAAGCTCGGGATGAGCCCGGAGGTACTCTTGGAGGGTAAAGTGGATTAACCGAACCGTAGAAGCCTCCTTGTCCACGGCAACAAGTCCTTGACAACACGCTAGCAGCATCCCTATTGAAGGAACGTTGTCGGTACTGAGATTCGGCGACCCGATCTCGACCGCTAGGGCGTGACACAGTTCGTTTGCTTTCAAGGGCCGCTCCGAGTGAGAGATCCACATCAAAACCGCCATGCCAAGCCTCGCTTTCTCCCCACCCTGCCCCTTTACCCTGTCCACCCTCGTACCATAGGCCTCCCCTAACCCATCCGTCGCTGCACAGAGCTTTTGTCGCCTGCGATGGATTGTGGTTTCTTGCAGGATAGCATCGATGTTCAGCGATACTAGCAGGAATCTAGATATGTATCCGTCAGTGGATAACCCAAGGTAGAGTCTCTAGTGTCGTTGCTTTTACTTACGTTTCAGAAATATCTTGAGGAATATTCCTTAGAATGTCTACCTCCAGACTACCATCCATTGCATCTGGGTTTGCCTCGTCTAGTCTGGCGTGAATATATTCAATAATATCATGTCTCTTGGGACTTATGAACATACTGGTCACCCTTCCAGCAAGATGTCTTTCGATTTCAGGTTGAATGTGAGGCCTCCCAGTCACGAATATTCGAGTTCCGGGGGACCTCCGGAGAATTTGGGCTAATGAACCAAGAAGCTTGGTTCGTTGTCCTTCCGCACATTCATCAAGAGCGTCGATGCATATGAACGTCCGCTTTCTAGAAGAGGTGGTCTGTAGCATCTTCACAATATCGGTAAGCTTTGGTCCTCGTCTGCCAATGGCTCTCTCCCGGTCCTCATAGGCTTGCTCTATCTCCTCCGGTGCCTCTCCCAACCTGCCCGCAACCTGTCTGAGCAGGGCTCCCAGCACACTAGTTGACGACTGTTCCTTTTGGGCGGCGAAGTCGAAGTAAAAACATGCAACGGTGATACATTGTCCTCTGGCCCGCTCACACAACCTGTCGATCACCAATGAGCTAGCATCGTGGCTTGTCAGCACTCACTCTCTTTCTTCCCTCCCTCCGAGCTCTTCCTCCTTACCTAATATACGTCTTTCCTACTCCGGGATCTCCATAACAAAACAAAACTGCATCATCGGATTCGCTTTCTCCACTACTGGCGTACCAGCTTCCAAATTCCTCAGTTTCTAGGAGCCATTCCCCTACATCTTTGACTCGGCGCTCTCGGATGTCCTGGTGCCGTAGCCTGGGTTCCAGTGGTGATAACCAGGTCAATAGTAGAGACCGGTCATGGGCCATGGTACAGCTATTACGCACTTTATTAAAGAATTTGATATTATCGAAAGAGTTTGTATGATATATCTTCGCTGTTTGGAAACTAGTCGAGGATAGGTGATTGGGTTGGTCGTTTGACGGAATCGCTGAGAGTTGAAGAAAGCGGGGTCTGTTAAGGAACCTTATGGACACCTCTGGGTGTTCCAACCAATCCTCTCAAGATTGAGCTGGCAATACCCTGCTTGCACCTACCGCATCGGTAGCAGTATGCAATACCAGTACCTCTTTAAGCGATATTGTGCGACTCAGCACAAAGCTCGGAGAACTCCTTTGGTGCGATCGGCTCGCTTAGTACGGTACTGTACTCGAGTAGCTACAAGTACTGTACACAAGTACTATTCGAGCATCAAGAGCTATGAACTCGTGAATCGAAAGTTTTATATATCACCTAGCTTGCCGGTAAAGCGTCACAGCATAGTCCTTTGCGGAGCCGATACAAGCTGGAAACCTCTTCCGGAACTCTCGTACCAGTTTTTGTGAAGATAGGCGCCCTGCTTTCCGATACTCAACTCGATCGCCAAGTACGGTACTTGCACGGCGTACGGCAAACTATTTCACCTCACTTTCCCACCCTTCTTCCTAATGATCAAGGAGTAGGTTCGTCAAAACAAAACACCCCCCCACGACATGCCTAAGATGTAGCCCAAAGATGTTCCGGATATCCTATCCAATAGTCTCCCACCAGACCTAGGGAAATTCAAGACCTGGGGTTTATAATACCACTAAACAAACTCAGCGATAAGGTAGATTAAATCTCCCATCTTACCTTAATACTACTGCACATCCTGGAACATAAAAGAAGCTATAATTAAGTTAGTGCTGTACTCGAGTAGATCACGACCGCCATGCACATGTTACACCCCGCCGCGAGCCGTTTCAAGTTATAGCGATTAATAATTTGGTATGATAGTGCGGTTCACAGCTTCGATTGCTCCCTAAGCGTACAGTACCATGGGGTACGTTTTTTCCTCATCCAGCGCAGCACCCGATACTTAATGTCATAACCAATATCAATAAAACCCCCAAATTACAAGCTCCTTTGATAATAATATTATTATCATGTTTTTTTTTTTTAAAAAAAAACTCCCAAACCATTACAGGTACCTGTAGATAGCATCGTACAGCCGCCCCACAGAGGTGCTCACGAGGTATGCCTCATGTTTATCATGTACTAGTACCGGTACTCGAGTACCCTTCCCATGAATCATAATACTTGTACAATGGTCGTACAACATGTTGCTATAATAATTATATCACCCCGCTTTCTTCAGCCCGCTTAGTGAAAGTTCATAAACTCCCCCAGTAATTTACCCTACAAATTGCTGAACCATTTCTACATTCAACCAACGCTCTACGCAGAATATCATGGCCCAGATTACACATACACCATCGGTCCACATGGGCGACGGCAATGCGCACAGCGGCAACATAACGAATAGTTTCAATAGCACCGTCTACAAGTCCAACGAAGATGCACAGATTATAGGTTGACTCTCTCCGCTAGAACCAAATAAGAGACATCAAGGCGTGCACACCGAGCGATTTGACGGTGTCGGGGGTTGGCTTTTGGAAGAGAGTAAATTTCGGGAGTGGAGGGGTAGTCAGGGTGGAGCCGATAATGCCGTCCTATTTTGCAGCGGGAATCCGGGAGTGGGTAAGACATATCTGAGGTGAGTGGCGAGATCCTTTGAAAGAAGCGAGGAAATGCTGACGGCCAGAAATACTAGTTCCCTGGTGATCGACAGCCTGTGCGATCAAGCAAAGAAGGAAGATATCGCCGTTGCGGGCCTCGACTGTGACTACCTTTCCCACCAAGAGCAGACCATCACCAACATAATGGGAGCTATTCTGGGGCAGCTGGTAGGCAGAGGGGACATCCCAGAATATCTACGCGAGGCGTTTCATGAAGCGAAGAAGGAGTTTGGTGGGAGAGGGCCGAGACTCCCGGATCCGATGGGAATGTTAAAGACCGCTATTGCATCGCTACGGCGGGTTTTCATCTGCATCGATGCGTTGGACGAGTGCTTACCGAAGCACCTACCAGAGTTTCTTGAGTCGCTGAGAGATATTTCTCAGGAGTCCCCCGGGGCGCGAATATTCCTCACCGGGAGGCCCCATGTCAGGGATGATATTCAGAGATATTTCACCAAGGCGGTTGTGATACCCATCAGCCCTAACGCGGACGATATTAAGAACTATCTGGAGATGAGGCTAAACAGGGGCGACGAGCCAGATGCGATGAACGATGATTTACGAGCGGATATTATTAGAATTATACTAGAAAAGATATCCGACGTGTAAGAGCATTTAACATTCCCACTCTATCGATGATGTATACTTACCAACCGTTATGTGTATATTTCTGCTTGTTTTGCTCAACATCGACGCTATTCTGGGAGAGGTGACAATTCGCCAAAGAAGGAAGAAACTTGAAAAGATGACACAGGGTAATGGGCTGAGTGATGCATACACAGCAACCCTAACCCGACTGAAGGCGCAGAGGGGAAATAAATCAGCACTCGGACTTAGGGTCCTGATGTGGGTGCTGTATTCCAAACGGCCATTACGAGCTGAGGAGCTCCGTCATGCCTTGGGGGTCGAGATGGGATCTGCAGACCTGGATCCTGACAACGTTCCTGCGCTACGGACACTGCTGGCATCTTCTCTGGGCCTTGTCATGGTCGAAGCGCCTTTGTCTACTGTCCGATTGGTGCACTTTACTCTGCAAGAGCATCTCTTAAGAGATACAACCCTATTCCATAGTCCCCACGCAATAATTGCGGAGGTTTGCTTGACATACCTCAATTTTGGAAGTGTCAGGGATCTTTCACCAACTTCTTACAAGGCCCCCCCAACAATGCCCCTTCTAGAATATTCTTCTTGTTACTGGGGGAATCACATGAGAATGGGCATGACAGAGAATGTGAAGATGCTTGCACTGAGGCTTCTCCGGGGATTTGATAAGCATATATCTGCTCAACTGATGTTATTGCACTATGATCTATATGAAGGCTTGGCCGCTTATTTGCACAGCACGGAAGGACCGATTGGCTTTACAGGGCTCCACGGAGTATCATTTCTTGGGTTGGGGGGGATAGTTTCTGCTGTGTTAAAGATGAAGGAATGTGATACAAATGCATCAGATTTTATGGGGTACGGCTCTCACATGGGCAGCTAGGAGAGGATGTGAGGAGGTCGTAAAGGCGCTGTTGGAACATGAGGGTGTCAATCCCAATACTGCAGACACCAAATATGGCAAGACACCGCTTCATTGGGCAGCCGAGCACGGACGTGAGGGGGTAGCACGGATACTTTTGGAGCGAGAGGATGTCAATCCCAATACGGCAGGCACCGAATATGGCCAGACACCACTCTCCTGGGCGGCTGAGCGCGGGCATGAGGGGTAGTAAAGATACTTTTAGAGCAGAAAGATGTCTGCGCACTACTCCAGATAACGGGAACCAAACGCCACTGTCCTTGGCCCTCTCTAGAGGACACCACGAAGTCATGAGGATCCTACTGAAACGGAATAGTGTGAACCCTAGCCTAGCAGTTCGCGCTGGCCTAGCATCCCCCACCATCCACTAGATATTAGGGGTGAGTGTGTAGTGCGGATGCGGTTCGGAGGGGGGGTGATCCTAATACCATCACAGCCGTTGACGGCCAACTTGCACTCCCATCGAGAGTCCTGATGAGCGGGAAGGAGTATTGCAGCCAACTGTTCTGCTTCCCAGTCCACAAATAAGGGTTTTCCTCAACCGAACCACCCAGGCTCCCTCAACCCCCTTCTGCGTGGCTCCTGAAGTCCCGCTACCTTACCAATAAAAACTGACACTCATCCCAACACCGGACCAATCCTCTCAGTTGCTTTCTACCTTGACTCCCTCATTGCCTCTTTCATTTCTCTCTGGCTTCTCTCGCTCGAATCCCTACTTCCCTCATTACCGCACATATTTTTTTATTGAGCTTCCATAAATAATCGTCGATTCCAATGTAAATAGCCTTTGATAATGGGCGGTTTTTCCAGTTTCAGCCAGTTATTTGCCATATAATATATTCTCTCATTTATCCCCCATTTTTTCCCTCGCTTTTTCAGAGTTCCAGTTAGACTTGGTCAATGTCAACGTGTTTCACACCCCTCATTCCTATTCCTTGTTAATATCTGTCTTATGTTTTTTTTGTCAATAGCGGTGTACGGCTTGCTACAGGCGAATGGGTAGGAGTAGTAGACTATTAGCAAGCATCCGGCTTTACCTGCTCTCAATACCGCCGAGTTATCGTCGTCGATTCCTTTTCACAGAATGTGTTTGTAAGGCCGCTGCCTCACCACTCCGGGTTACTATATATCGCAATTTTCAAATCTAACAAAGAGCTTAGGTAAAAGGGGACGGCCATCGACCAAAAAAGTTCCTAAGAAGTCTTGGAACTGGCGCAAAGGGATCATTAGGAAAAAAATAAATAAAAAATAAAAAATAAAATCTAGTATTGTATTGCATCTCGTATATCACCCCTTTGCTTCTATGGCAGCAGCAACTATCCACAATTTCTTGGAAAATTCTGGAGGAACTGTTTCTCGTATCATAGGAGGAAGGTTCTCTTCAGGTAGTTTTTGGCTATTTTGGCATCGCATCGCACTGGTGGATAAACAGGAGAGTACATAGTCGACTATACAGTAAGTATAGTATTTGTTACGTTCATTCGAATATTCTTACTAGGGTATCTCATGTTCTCACGAACACTTCGGAGTATGGACTGCACGATACGTGAAAACAGATTTAAAAGGGAAATCCCTGATCCTCTATCTATACGCACGACTACAGTTGGTCACTATCTCCCAGTAGTTAAATTTGCTATCCAAGATCTATCCCCGCTTATTTTATCACGCTGTCATATATAATCACTCGTATAAGTATTGCGTTCGAAATATAAGTTTTTGCTTAGCGTACGATACGATACGGCACGATACGGCACAGTAACCTACCATGAACCCACCGGACACTGTTAGCCTGTTCAATAAGAAAAATTGTTTAAATCTCACTGGATATGTAATGTAAGAGGAGGGAGGCATCCCTAATAGCTATCCCAGGGGGAGGAAACCCAATTTATGTCTTTGAATCCCCAGCCAACCATCGGCACTATGGGTATAGTATCATGGGAATACCATGGGTCCGGCCCGAGCACCCACAGCGGTCCCACCCCCCATTCCCTTGCCAAACAACTCCCAACCCCTGCTCGTGCCAAGGTTTCGGCTTCAGTGGTACGGCTCCCAAACGCTCTCAGGCTCCGGTACGGAGTGCCCGACAGCTCAACGGATGATAACTTTACAGCTTAACGCAACTTCGCGGCTCAATGTCTGTTTGGCGTAACGGTTTCGCTCGGCTTTGCGACCGTTTCAACTGTAAATATGATTTTCAAACGGAAGGAAACGGTTACTTTGTATGGGGGAAATGAGACGGAACGGTTGTAACCAGACACTGAGCCGCAAGGTTGTGCTTCGCTACAAAGTTACTCCTTCCGAGCCTCAACCTTGGCACGAGTAAGTTACACGCCAACTCAATTACCCTACCCAAAACCTCCTTGCCAAATGGAAACCTGATCCCCTAGCGCCCTCCGCAACACGGCCTCCTGCAGTACCATACGGCGGAAGCATAATTAGACTATCGAGCTCGGAACCAACTCAGATACCATTACCATACTGCGAGATACCGGTCTCCGGCTACCTAGTATCTATCTGCCCTACGTCGGCTATCCAACACGACACCAGCGGTACAGCACTATCACGCGCAGCATTCTCCGCACGTCAGCCGCAATTTCACGTTACTGTCGGGCACGGCGACAACGCCACTCGATGGAGCGCTACCGTAGGAAGTTGGCAAGATGGCAGTGAGTAGTGTGGGGACGGAAATGAGTTTACGTTTTGCAATACCTTCGACTGTGTTCTGGGTTTTAGTTAACATAGCTAGGTTTCTGTCGGGTTCGTGGAGGTGACCGTTCCGCAGAATCTCCCCACCGGAACGGTGGTCTCGGAAATGTCGATAAGGAGCCTTTCACTTTCCTCCCCTCTTGTGGTGAGCAATGGAGAGACGAACACCGAACGAGAGACAACGACAGCGTGCGAACAAGCAAACAGTGGTCAAAGGACCGAGCTACTAGTACTTTCACGACGACTACAACGTTAACCGATATCTTTTTCCTCCCATCTCCTTTACAATAGCGCGAACCCATTTGATTTGAGACCTGCGATTAAATTCTCAGAGACCCGCGTTTTGTTTGTGTGACAACATTGATTGCCAACTCTTCCTGCGCGCAAGGAAGGTTACCCTACCGTCGCTGTTCTCCCTTGCGGATTGGTTTCGTCCTTTCGGGAGATAGAATCGTGTCGGGGACTATGTACGGTACAGTACAGTACCGGGTTCGCACAGTACTATATATGTAAGCTAGAATTAGCATTGGACAACATTCTTTTTAAGAGATATTTAGGTTGCGATGGTAGTAAAACATACTTCCTCCACATGCGCGATCCTGACACACCGTGCACCCCGAACCCCCGAGACGACTCTAATGCAGACCACCAAGGTTCCCAGTCCGGAAATGGTCAAGTCAACTAGCTCGTGAAGGAGCCACCCTGCCGCCGCCACAGCATTGTCCCCGCCGCCCGCTGAGTCTAGTATGATAGAAGGAATACCGGTACCGGTACTCGTAGGCTAGCACAGGTGAGGCTGATAGATACTTGTATCCGCCGCGCGCATTATCTGGGCACACTACATACAATAAGAAGGTTTACCAAATTTTCTTATTGGGTTTCATGTGACGGGTATATGATATATATATCGGCCGCACATGTATCCAGATACAGTAATCCACTCTATCGAACTAATTACCACCGGGGCGCGAGCATCACACACCCAACATATGGTTTGGACTGCCGGAAACCCCGTCGCTATTTAATCCAAAATCTCTAAATTGAGGATAAGCTAGTATTCTGGGGATGGCGCGGCTGTTTGGGCGATAGATTAAAAATCGATTTACCGGTATGGTTTTTGCCTCCCACCTGCGATCATGGACAAGGTCGCTGTTATGGTCAGAGTTGAAATCCACCATGCTGCACATCTTTACCAAAAAACCCGCTGCAATTTTGACCCCATAGTAGTTGGGCGCAAGTTGTGGTGCACATCGACGAAAAATCGCAGCAAAACCTAATGCCCATTGCACCATAATTTAGTTTGCACGCAATTAAAAGTATGGTAGAGGTTAGTAGAGGCTGCGTGCGGGGGTCACTTGCTCAATTATCATACAGTAGGAATTATTTCCAAGGTCTTTCCTAGAGTGCTTGTATCATAACCTTTATTATGTCTAGATTTCCCAAGAAATTTTGGTAGAGAGCGGGCTTTGGTCGACCGGCACTGTCTCACAGATTGTCGGAGGCGCTCCAAGGAGGTCACTGATCAAAAGGAGTTTCCAACGGAGCCTAGTAGACTGCGGGACTTTAGCTAGTGTTGTCTATCTTCACTAAAAGTTCGCCTTCCAAGTCTTCCCCAAACTGCACGAATGGCAGTGTAAACCCAGAGTCAAAGTTCGGATACCCAGCACCCCGCTCCTCACCTCCCTCCCCCCTCTGTGCACAAATCTTCGACACCACTCTACCTGCTCTCCTGACCACCCCCCAGCATACAAGCACAAATCAGCAAGAAGAAAGACAAAGCAGGATCGCTTCGGGTGTGGGGGGTGGTGCCGTATTCAAAATATGGATGTTCTTTATAATGTTTCTCCTTGAAAACCTTGCCGCTCCCAGGGATGCGCTTGTAGACACTTAACCGGCAATCGTATGATTTCTGTAGGCCGCTGAGTAAATCCAGGTATAATACCCACCAAAAGCGGTCCACTCGGCCAAAGAGATTGCAGCGCTGGACATAAGGTACGAGTGTAGCATTCTCTACAGAGTATTTTGCCGTATAGCATCTATTTGGGTGGCTCTGGGGGTAATGCTTGAACACCCCCGCCCTTCGGAGACGCTAAATGTGAGCCACTTTTTCAACGGTTAATTGGATACCCCAAAACATAAACGCAATTACGATTAGTAAAGTGACTAAGTAGGGGACTTTGTGATAGCCTTAACTTAGTCATCACACCGTGTTTACTGTACTCGAGTAGACGAGCAGAGGCAACCTATTTATCTTGTGAATTTAGCGGCCATAAAGCCCCGTCTTCTAA
>NW_003298756.1:49421-51393 GCF_000151645.1 Tuber melanosporum
AGAAGTTAGGGGGCCCCCTTTTGAAGTCCCCCAAGTTCCCGGGCAGGGAAAACCATGTTTTACTCATGCCTCCGAAGCACTTTGGTAGAAAGCTGTGGATCTCAATACCATAGGGCGTTGAAGTTTGCCTCTCCTCGGAAAGTTTACGATATTTTTTATTTATCTCAGTGGAGGACTAGGGACCAGATTTTTGGGGGGTGATCCCCCCCCCACTATTCCAAAGAAGACAATTCTGGACGACTTAGCGTGGGGCCCGATTCTACCAGTTCCTGCGGCACTACCAAATACATGAAGAAGTGGGCTGCGATTAGGGCCAAAAGGTGGGACACTCGATACTAATGAGGAGGATATGGAAGTGCGGATCCCGATTTTCCTAATTCTATCGGGTCTTTTAGATTTTTAACTCGTGATGCATCTCTTAAGTAATTCTCGGGGGCCTGGACGTCAACTGTCCTGTGAATTGCAGCCGTTGGTGGGACCATACCGCGATAAACGATATCACATGATCATCAAGACTTTGCTTTATCGCTTTTACAACACGCGCAAAAAAAAAAAAAAAAAAATACATTTGCTTCAGTCCGTTTGATAGTGTTACATTCGAGCGATATCACTTCCCTTCAAGTGTGATAACTTAGTTATCGCTACTCTCTTGCTGGTCGTTTATAAAGCCGTCACAGATCATCACTCGCCCAAGTTCGGAGCTCCTGCCAATTCTGAGTCCGGACCGGATGGGGATTTGCTCCTGCCCGGGTTTTTATAGCCCTAACGTCTGTTGCATAATGTGGGGTCTTCCAACTGCGCGGTGCTATAAATAGCTTTCGCAGGAATGTATACGTGCGTATCATACTCCAGGGAAGAATGGCAGTGGCTTTCATTGCTTGTGTGCAGATTCCCGGCCACCGTTTGCTTCCTTAAGCGGAGTGTGTGGTTCCTGCTCTTTTCCTTCAAACCATCGCCTGTTGCTCTCCTACGTAATC
Organism: Tuber melanosporum; assembly: GCF_000151645.1. Lineage (NCBI taxonomy): Eukaryota > Fungi > Ascomycota > Pezizomycetes > Pezizales > Tuberaceae > Tuber > Tuber melanosporum. Next base: position 50,399 of record NW_003298756.1, read on the forward strand.
GATCGATCAATGGATCGTCTTGACTTGTCCTTGTTCTCACCACGCCACGCAAATCGTAGACATAAATCGTGATTTTTTGCATAGCGTACGATACGATAAAGTGGGATACGGTTACTGTAGTTTGCCGCTAACAAACGGATATCGTGAGCAGGACAAGTATAATAAAGCAACTTTAGATGCCAATATGGATATGAGAATCTGCCTTGCATGCAGTGTATGGGGAGGAAGGAAGGGTTTGATTGAAGAGTTTGAATACGTAGTTTACTCCCGGCATTTCGGGTAAGAATCTCGCGGGTCCTCTTAGAATGGATTAAGGTGGGAGAGCGCTCCCGCAGTAGTAGACGGTAGAACGAAAGGATTCGCCGGGAACCCGCGCACTAAGAAGGATAGGGAAGGTAGGATAAACAACTTCGTTCTCTCACACTTCTTCATCAACTATACCACCGGCACAGGCAGGTATGTAAGTAGGGCATCGTCAATGCGTCCTGATCCTTTCGTGGGTCGCCACACCTATCTCTATGACTCCAGACGTGTTCCCATTACTCCACATACTTCCGTGATAACAATGGAAATACATGTCCGTAGCATCCCCTCCGTAAATCAGCAAATCCCTAGAACAATCCACCAACTCCAGCAACTTCCAATATCAACTCCAATATTTCCTGGGTCCATCTAGAACCTCTAACGACTCCGAATCATCTCCTTACTAGTACCATCTTGAGCACAACCCCCCATATACTGCCAAAACCCCAAGTTTAAACTCCCTGTCTAACCACACTCTAACCTCTGTATGCTGTTTATATAAAATCCCCTAGTGGTAAGGGAACTCAAACTGTCAGCACTTTCCGCGACGTGAACTTCTATTGCAAAAGACAATGTTCTCGCGTTATATTTTATAGTATGATACGAGATAGATTTGCAGTGCTTTGCCCTAAGACTACTGTTTAAGGTGCTGTACTAACTGTTCACAATACGGTAAAAACTGACAGATCTAA
>NW_003298756.1:51912-85429 GCF_000151645.1 Tuber melanosporum
GGGGCGGGGGGTTATGAGGGGCATAAGATCTGACACAGAGAGCTGGATTCAGGGGGCATAGCTAAGTATGAGCGGATTGAAGAAAATAGACTAGTGTACGTCAAGCACATAGCGAGCCTTTCGATTTTATACTATACTCGTATGATACAAGTATAATGGGAGCTGGTCTCACAATTAAAGGAGCCCGGACTATGAATTTACCCTGGTGGAGAAGACTTCAATGTGCAAACAGCCTTCAACCCTGACCCTAAAGCTGACACCTAGAGTGGCATGTTCGCATGACCATGGTGAAGCCATGCCCGGAGTGGAAACCAATGACCAAGAGAATCAGAAATACCACTTAATATTCCCTCGTCTAGACAATCCTCATGTCTACACTTCAGAGCAAAGGAAGGGGGAAATAGAATTGTGTGGGGGATAAACGGACAGCAAATGCATAAAGACGATTTGTAACTAGAAAACTATGAAAGTAAATATAACGAAAATTCCAGTCCGCACCGGCTTTTCTGGATACTACAGAATTGGCCCCCTACCAGCACCAAACTCTGGATTGTGAACAGAAGCCAAAAACACAAATCTTGTCTTCACTACATAAAAACTTATAGAGGTTTGGAAGACTATGCAACAAATATGTGCATTCCGATCGCATATGATCTCCTGCGGTCAAAGGTGTGTAAGCGGAGTCTCTGCGGCAAGCTTACTGCGGAAGGAGAGGAAAGGCAGTAAGTGCAACAAGGCGCCGTCATGGATTGCCAGAGGAGGTCGAGGAGGATGGGGAGAAGGAGACAGCGGCAGCGAGAGACACATTTATGGAGGTGTTACGACCTTCGCGGAAGCGGCATGTTGGTTATACATATTCGAAGGAGCAAATGAGACCGGCACCTCTTGGGCTTAGGCAGTGTTGGTGGTATCATGGATGTGGGGACGGTAAGAGAGCTATCACTCCTGCAAGGCCACGCTTAGTAGCCCACCAGAGCGGTGTTCGGCCTAATTTATCCGGGTGGCGGGGGTTGACATCGTCCCGTCCAAGTAATAATTTCACGACTTCCTCGTGCCCATTCCAAGCAGCACGATGTAGTGGCGTTTCGCCGTTATTATCTGGTGTGTCGGGATTGACGTCGTCCCGTCCGAGAAGTATTTTCACCACTGCCACGTGTCCGTTCCCTGCAGCGAGGTATAGTGGCGTTTGGCCCTCCTCGTCTGGCTTGTCAGGGTCGATGTCGCCCCGCCTGAGTAACATTTTCACCACCTCCTCGAGCCCATTCGCAGAAGCAAACGAGAGTAGTGCTGGGCTGAACCCAATCAGGTTACGGTAGCTATCACAATTCCGTTCAAGAAATATTTTCATCACTCCTTTGTGCCCATTCTTAGCAGCCCACCGGAGTGGTGTTTGCCAAATTTACATTGCTTGTCAGAGTTGACGTCGTCCCGCTCCAATAGTATTCTCACCACTTCGTCATGCCCATTCCCAGCAGCGGCATAGAGTGGTGTTTGACCGAACTCATCTGGCTTTTCTGGGTTGACATCGCCCCGTCCGAGTAGCATCTTCGCCACTCCCCAATACCCATTCTCAGCAACGCACCACAGTGGTGTTTGGCCGTATTTGTCTGCTTTGTTCGGGTCAACGTCGTCCCGTCCGAGCAGCACTTTCACCACTCCCTCGTGCCCATACTGAGAAGCACGATGTAGTGGTGTTTCCCCGCCGTTATCCGGCTCGTTGGGATTGACATCGTCCTGTCCGAGTAGTATTTTCACCACTCCCTCGTGCCCATACTGAGGAGCACGATGCAATGGTGTTTCCCCGTCGTTATCTGACTTGTTGGGATTGACATCGTCCTGTCCGAGTAGTATTTTCACCACTCCCTCGTGCCCATACTGAGGAGCACGATGCAATGGTGTTTCCCCGTCGTTATCTGACTTGTTGGGATTGACATCGTCCTGTCCGAGTAGTATTTTCACCACTCCCTCGTGCCGATGCCGAGAAGCATGATGTAGCGGTGTTTCCCCGTCGTTATCTGGTTCGTCGGGATCGACGTCGTCTCGTCCGAGTAGAATTTCCACCACTCTCTCGTGCCCATTCGATGCAGCCCACGCAAGAGGCGTATAACCCCAATTGCTCTCTTGGTTGATATCAAAACCTTCAACCTCTATCAAACCAGCTACAATCTCATCAATCCCGAAGATCGATGCACAGTGCAGGCCATTAAACAGGGAAAGCTCATCAGGATCAAGACCCTCACAGTAGGGATCATGTGCTTCCAAGAGGGTTCTACCGGATATGTGGTTATTGTAGTCGTCAAAAAGCTTTAGAGCAAGCAATTTTGCGCAATCTGAAAGGTCCTTTTGTGCGTGGATCCCCCAATATAGAGACGAATATTCGAGAAATGGGGTGTCTTGGAGATTGGGAGAGCGACGGGCATCAAGATCCTTGACCTGCTGAGAATTTAGAAAACTTAAACAGGTTTCTGCTATTGCTGAGTGAGCTGCGCCAAAAAGCTCAGGATGAGTCCGGAGATACTCCTGGAGAGTAAAATGGATCAACCGGAGAGTGAAAGCCTCCTTGTCCAAGACAAAAAGTCCTTGACAACAGACTAGCAGTATCCCTATCGAGGGAGCATTGTCTGCATTGAGATTAGGTGACCCGATTTCAACCGCTAGGGCATGACACAGTTCGTTGGCTTTCAAGGGCCGCTGGGAGTGAGAGATCCACATCAAAGCGGCCAAGCCAAGCCTCGCTTTCTCCCCGCCTTGTCCCTTTATCCGACCGATCGCTGCACCCATAGGCGTCCCCTAACCCTAAGCCATCGGTCATTGTGCTGAGCTTTTCTCGCCTGCGATGGATTGTGGTTTCTTGCAGAATCGCATCGATATTCAGCGAGACTAATAGGAATCTAGATATGTATCTGTTAGTGGATAGCCTAAGGTAGTTTCGCTAATGTAGTTGCTTTTACGTACATTTCTGAAACCTCTTGCGGAATTTTCTCTAGGATATCTGCCTTCAGCCTACTGTCCATCGCATCCGGGTTTGTGTCTTCTCCCAGCCTTGTATGAAGATATCCAATAATATCATCTCTTTTTGGACTTATGCATACACTCCTAACTCTTCCGGTAAGACGCCTTCCGATCTCGGGTCGAATATGTGGTCTTCCGGTCACGAACACCCGAGTGGCTGGAGACTTTTCCAAGATCTGCTTTAGTGAATCAAGAATCTTCACTCGATGTCCTTCCACACATTCATCGAGAGCGTCGATGCATATGAACGTGCGCTTTTCGGAGGAGGTGGCCTGTAGCATCTTCACAATATCGGAAAGTTGTAGCACCCGTCCACAAATGACCTTTTTCTGCTCCCCGTAGGCTTGCGCTATCTCACCTGGCACCTCTTCCATTCCGCCCACAACCTGTTTGAGTAAGGCACCCAGCATGCTGGTTGACGACTGTTCCTTTTGGGCAGCGAAGTCGAAATAAAAACACACAACAGCCACATTTTGTCCCCTGGCCCGATCACGCAAGCTGTCTATCACCAATGAGCTAACATCGAGGTTTATCAGCATTTGCACATTTCCCACCCCTCGAGGATCACCCTTCTTACCTGATAAAAGTCTTGCCGGCCCCAGGATCCCCATGGCAAAACAAGACAGCGTGATCGGATTCACTTCCCCCACTACTGGCGTACCAGCTCCTAAATTCCTCCGTTTGTAAGACCCATTGCCCCACATTTTCGACTCGGCGTTCTTGCAAGTCTCGGTGCCGTAGCCTGGGCTCTAGTGGGGAGAGCCAGGCTAGGATATTAGGTCGTTCATCGGCAACAATGATGTTAAAGTTGGTGTTATTATTGGAGTTGGTATTATTTGAGCAATATTGAAACATTTTCGCTTCTCGCAAACTAGTGTAATAGGGGATAGGTGATAGGGTTGGTCTGTCGATGGAACCGCCGCGAGATGAAAAGTGGGGTTTTTATGGAACCTTATGGATACCCCAAGGCCGCCCAATCAAGTTCCTCCAAATTTGGGCTGACAATACCCTGCCTGCACCTGCCTCATCTGTAACAGAAAAATGAGCAATACCTCTTTCAGTGCTATCTTGCTGCACCGTACAATACAAATCCCACCCTGCCTACTACCGGTAGAGTACGAGTAGAGAGCCAGAACTGGAAACTGCTCGCTTACCAGTGTTCTAGTAAGGTATACAGTACTTGTACCGGTACCCCATATACGAGTACTGTACAATACACGAAGCCCCATGCATAAATCGCTCCAAAAACCTGAATACCAACTACTGGCAATTAGATTAAAGCACCACAGAAGAGTCCTTCGCTCTGTTAACAATAAAAATCGGAAAGACCCCCCCGCAATCCCATACTCGTGTCACGTTCTGGGGAGATAGGCGCTGTGCCCTTCGACAACCCATCACCACTGCCGGGTTCAGTACCGTACTTGTAAAGTGCCGTATAGCGGTATGTTGCTAAATTTACATCTGTCATAATCCACCCCATCGTTCTCATGACTATCGGCCAAAATCCGATACAAGTGGGACGCAGAAAGTGAGTGGGCAAGAGCAATTTTACCGCAAAAAAAAGAAAGCAGATTTCACACAAAGATATTACACTGAAGAGATTTCACGAGAATACAAACTATCCGTAGAATTATTGAGGGCAGTAAGGGCATCATTTTCTCTATACAAATGTCCACTTAATTCCCACCCAACTCCTTAAGAATGGTTCGCCGTCGAACTTTCGAATTCCGCCAAGACACGAATTTCTCACCGGAAACAATAGTCTCGGCCAAATTTTGAGGGAAGTTTTGTTCCCTCTTGATATCATACTGTGAAGTATATTGGGCAAAGATCGAGTTACCGTTATATTTACTTCTATCAAGGTGCAATGGAGAGACTGACAAAAGAGTGGATTGAGAGAATATTAGAGAGTAGAGAGACGCATATGACTATGAGAATGATGAGCGAAAGGAAAGACAAAGTGAATGGTCTTTTATAGAAAGAAAGTTGGCGAAAAACACATGTGCCCATGGAAGAGAAAAATACTCGAAATATCACAAGATAAAAGAAATCCACCACACTCCCTAATCGTCAAACACTACTAACATGAATCCAGTGTAGATATCCAGTATCTGCTCCTATTCGTTTCATCCCTAAACAATCTATGTTTGCACTATGCAAGGTCAAACAGATACGTGTTTCCCAAACACCGAAGGTTGCTGCTGAGGTCGTCGAAACACTAGGCTCAGCCATAGTACGTTTCAACACATACTACCCTTCAGAGAATTTAAATTCAGTTAAGGTTGATAGAGGTTAAGCAGTCTACATATTTTCCGAACACTCTATGAAGTTATCCTACTTTTGATTACAGCAGTGGCGCCGGAATAGGTGCGTAAATTCGCTTGCGCCCACTCACTTTTTGCGTCCCATCCGTATCGTTCCAAGGCTACTGCAACTCCAGTAAAGGTTCCCGAAGTGATTGAACATACCGATGAATAGTCTCCTCTGGGAGTTTACCGTAGTGCAATTCAGGATCCAAGATTTAAGTCACTCCTAATCTAACAAAGCGAGACGGCAGATCAAATCACAGGTGACACTCTTGGCACTCTGTACCCCAAGACGTAAAACAAAGCTAACCGTAAGAACTGGAATTCAGAATGGCGCTAGGACGTCCAGAATTTCCCCCTTTGGATTAAGGGGAGAAACGTAGCCCTAGTCGAGAGAGATACCTTACCGGGAGAGGCAACCCCGACGTCCTAGCGGTATGACTTACAGAGTACGGTACTCGAGTACAATGTGATAAAAAAGGGAACCTTAACTCTGGTTCGGTCCGTTTATATCATACACAAAGTGACAACTTAATGGCTATTTTCTCCAAGCTGGTAACTTAGTCATGATCACTCCTCCCTCGTTGTGCCCATCATAAATCGTCACTCGTCTGCCTTTGGTGTTCGAACGGTATGATAGGTTTACGTAGTGCGCGATACGATATAAGTCAGTACAACAGAGCACAGTGATGTACAGTAAGCCTACTTGAATTCTCTAGCCGGGCTAGTTTAAGAAAGACTCACGTTCTCAGCGGAGATGTAAGAGGGGTGGTGGGGAGAACACATGGCCTTCAGAGGAGGAACTGAAACCCAAGTTTCGGTCTTTAAGTCCACAATTAATTCCCGGCATTGCAGATACTAATGTCGTGGACCTAACCTGGCTCCTCCCCGATAGCGTCCTTCTGCACTTGATCCTACAGAAGCTATCATGCCCAATATTTGATGGTTTTTTTTTTCCGAATCATACTCGAAGTTCAACATGTACTCTGATGGCAAAAGACACCATTGACCCACATCAAATTTTATATCGTTATATACCGCCTTTCCCGCATCACCCCCAACGGCAATATATAGTACGGCATCAGTTATTCAATACAGAGTATCATAAAACAATACCATATTGTCCAAACGTTTTTATCCTGGGAAATGGCAGGAATTTCCCCACCGTACCGGGGAGGTTATATCTGTTTGTGAGTCACAATCTGATCAGCGGCCATTACAGAATGCAGTGGGGAGTAAGAATAATAATGGTGGACTGGGAGATTAGGAGAGAATGGGTCTCTATATCGCGCGGCGCTGGGTGCCGTTCAATCACCCTTGCCAAGTTTGGCCAGAATACCAGTACCAATGTGTGCAGGTAGGGAGAGCGGACATCCGAGCCACACACTAGCCGCAAAATGAAAAGAATTGGAGAACCTAACAGCAGCTGTGGAAACAAGTTCGGAGGAGCGAGCTTCGCAGCCAATTCAGGAGACCGATCTGGGTAGGGCGGATTGCGGGGAATATAGCAATGTATTACTCAGAGTCCGAAACCGTACCCCACGCAGAAAAAGGTCTGCATCTAAGACCGTTAGTGGAGGGTTTGGCTATAATACATAGCGATTTTTCGAGTTTTTACAGCTACCCGTACCTATAGAATGGGAGTTCATTTCACGGTTAAAAAACTGCTACTAGTAAGTCACTCCTTTCTGTCCTGGTTTTTCCCTTGATAGCCAAGACTGAAAGGTGTAGAGAACCTTCCACCCTCAACGCCTAGATCACGCATGAAAGACACTAACATTTAAGCATGACCATCACTACAACATGCCCGCAGTGAAAACCAACAGAAGCCATGCCTTAGTTAACAGCTAACTCTTACGCCGTTTTTCACAAGTGTTAGGGATACTCGGATCTCCTTCCTTTTCTCTATATCTAAACAACTCTCACGTTTACACCGCAACTAAAAGTAGAGGGGGGGACCAGATTGTAGAAGAGAAAGAAAAACTACAACCGAGAGGCTGCGGTAAAACTACATATAACATTAGGGTGGGGATTCCAGGCCACACCAACCTGTCCCAACACAATAGGAGTACAGTACCATAACCCTCCACCAACGCCAAACTGTAAATTATAAACTGAGACCCACAAATACTAACTCGACCACATAAGGAAATCCGCTTTGAGGTTTGGGCGGTCATGTGATGGATATGTGCATCCCCATCCCGCATGATTTCCTTCAACCAAAAGAAATAGATTTTAGTTGAGCCGTCGTGGTAGGGCTTCAATGTAAGGAAAGGAAAGAGAGAAATTACTACAAAGAGGCATTTTAAGATTCAGGAGGAGATTGAGCAGGCATGATCCGTATTCAAAGGCGGTCAGGGGGGTCGTGCTCCCCAAGCCTAAGATCACTCTAGGGGAGGTAGATTCTGGAGTAGCCTACCAGAGTGACGAGTGGCCCCCTCACCGGGCTCACCGAAGTTGACACCACCTCGTCCGAGTAGTAATTTCACCACTCTTTCGTGCCCATTCTCGGCAGCGCAAGAGAGTGGTGCTCGGCCGTACCCATCTGGTCTGTCGGGGTTGATGTCTTCCCGTCCGAGGAGTATTTTCACCACTCCCTCATGCCCTTTCCAAGCTGCACAAGTGAGTGGTGTTTGACCGTACACATTGAATTTCTCGGGATTAACGTCGCACCTTCCGAGTAGCATTTTAACTACCTCCTCGTACCCATTCCAGGCAGCACGGTAGAGTGGCGTTTGGTCGTACCCATCTGGTTTGTCGGGATTGACTGAGTCACGTCCAAGCAGTATTTTCACCACACCCTGCCGCCCACTGTCGGCAGCCCACCAGAGCGGCGTTCTGCCACATCCATCTTGTCTATCGGGACCGACGTCATCCCGTTCGAGTAGAACTTTTACCACTCCCTCGTGCCCAAGCCCGGCAGCGCACCGGAGTAGTGCGTGGCCGACCACATCTATTTCAATAGGGATGACATCGTACCGTCCAAGTAGAAGTCTCACCTCCTCGTGCCCATTCCAAGCAGCCAATACAAGAGGTGTATTTCCCACGCAGTCCTGCTGGTTTATATCATAGCCTTCTACTTGCACTAAACTAGCTACAATATCAACAATCCCGAAGATTGATGCACAGCGTAGGCCATTGAACAGAGAAAGTTTACCGAAATCAGCACAGTCCGAGTACGGCTCTTGCGCTTTCATGAGAATTATAGAGGATATGCGGCTATTGTAGTCTTCAAATAGTTTTAGCGCAAGCAATTTCGCGCAATCTGAAAGATTCTCTTTAATCGTGCACTCCCCAATAAAGAGAGGAATATTCCAGAAAGGGTATGCCCCGGATATCGGGAGAGAAATTGATCGGGAGAGCCTTGACTTGCCGTGAGTTCAGATAACTTAAGCAGGTTTCCGCCATTGCCGCGTGAGCTGTACCAAAAAGCTCGGGATGAGCCCGGAGGTACTCTTGAAGGGTAAAATGGATTAACCGGACCGTAGAAGCCTCTTTGTCCACGACGGTAAGTCCTTGACAACACACCACTAGTACCCCTACCGGGGGGACATTGTTGGTCTCAAGATTAGGCGACCCCATTTCGACTGCTAGGGTGTGACATAATTAGTTGGCTTTCAAGGGCCGCTCCGCGTGAGAAACCCACATCAAAGCGGCCATGCCTAGCCTTACCTTCTCCCCACCCTGTCCCTTTATCAGGCAGATCGCCGCACCATAAGCATCCCCCAATCCTAACCCATCGGTCATTGTGCTGAGCTTTCGTCGCCTACGACAGATTGTTGTTTCTCCCAGGACAGCATTGATATTCAGCGAGACTAGTAGGAATCTAGATATACATCTGTCAGCGGACCACTTAGTATAGCTTCCGGGGTGTCGCTACTCCCACGTACATTTTAGAAATATCCCCCGCAATCTTTCTAAGGACACCTGCTTCTAGGCCACTATCCATCGCATCCGGGTTTGTGTCCTCGCCCAGCCTGGTACGAACATATCCAATAATATCATCTCTCCTAGCACTTATGCATGTACTCGCCACCCTTCCAGCAAGACGCCTTTCAATTTCCGGTCGAATGAGCGGTCTTCCGGTCACGAATATTCGAGTTCCGGGGGACCTCCGAAGAGCTTAGCGAATCAAGAAGCTTGATTCGATGTTCTTCCGCACATTCATCAAGAGCGTCGATGCATATGAACGTCCGCTTTCTGGAAGTTGTGGTCTGTAGCATCTTCACAATATCAGTGAGCTTTGGTCCCCGTGCACCAATGGCTCTTTCCCGGCATTCATAGGCTTCCTCTATCTCCTCCGGTACCTCTCCCAGCCTGCCCACAACTTGTTTGAGCAGGGCACCTAGTACACTGGTCGACGATTGTTCCTTTTGGGCAGCAAAGTCGAAGTAAAACCATGCAATCGTGACATTTTGTCCTCGGGCCTGATCACGCAATTTATCAATCACCAATGAGCTAACACCGCGGCTTGTCAGCTCTCAGTATTCCCCTTGCATTTCCCCAAGTTCGCCCTTATTACCTAATATACGTCTTGCCTACTCCCGGGTCTCCACAGCAAAACAAAACCGCATCATCGGATTCACTCCCCTCACTACCGGCGTACCAACTTCTAAATTTCTCGGTTTGTAGGAGCCACTCCCCTACATCTTTGACTCGGCGCCCTCGGATGTCCCGGTGCCGTAACCCGGGCTCTAGTGGCGATAACCATGTCAGGAGTTGAGACCGGTATAAAGCCATGGTACACACTTTGTTAAAGGAGCTGTTATCGCCGAAAGAGTTGGTATGAGACAGCTTCGCTGTTCGGAAACTAGAAGAGGACAGGTTCTTAAGTTGGTCGGTTGATGGAATGGCGGAGAGCCGAAGAAAAGCGGGGTATTTCACGGAGCCTCCTGGACACCTCTGGCCGATCCAACCAGCCATCCCAGCCTTGTGCTAATAATGCCTACCGAATCGGTAGCAGTATGCAATACCTCCCCAGACGGTATTGTGCGATGCACCATACGCGGTCACATCGAGGATTATGAACTCGTGAATCAAAAAAACTTACGATAGATACCACCTTGCCTAAAGCACCACACCATAGTCTTTCGTGATATCGATGCAAGGGGGAGGGCCCCTCCGGAAACCTCTTACCAGGTCCCCCAACGATATGTGCCGTACTTTCCGACACCCATTGCTACGGCCAATACAATACTTGCACACCACATGGCAAGCTACTGCCCCTACCACAGCCCACCCACCCCCTAAAGACCGAGGAGCGAGTCCGCCGAAACCAAACACCGCCCGACGGCCAGCCTAAGTTGTAATCCAAAGACCCCCGGATATTCCGTGGAACAACCTCCTATTGGAGCTCAGGATAATTCGAGATCTCCAAGGTTTACCGTCAAACAAACTACCGGTAACCGAGACTGCGGACTAGATTCCCGCTGACACTCTTATTCTGCATCCCGAAACATAAACCAAACTATGATCAGTATAGTACGTGCAAAAAAATTTTTGACTCTGCTTCACTCTATTCATGCGCGCTGCTAAACCTGAGCGATATCCCCCAGCTGGTAACCCAATCACTACTCTTTCCCCAGTTCTTTTATAACGCCGTCACGGACCATCACTCGTTTAAGCCTATGGGCTCGAAAATCTTGAATAGCGTATGATACAATACGGTACGACAACACGATAACCTACCTCAAACTTACCAGACACTACCCACCAAGCCAGTGCAAAAAGCAACTTAGATCTCAACCCAATTCACCCCATCCCAATTACAACAATCAGCCTCCGTCATGTATCGTACCCCGGACCTACCCTAGACCTTCCTCGGTATGATACCCTCCCCCTCCCTCACGCAACGCAGCCTCGTGTTTGGGTTTTTTGTCAAACAAACCCCAAATCCCTCCCTCCCCCAAGCATGGTCTGATATATGATAAGGAAACTTAGGGGGTGTTTGGCCCTCCATATATGATTTCAAATCGCGATTTGAGAGCAGGTCTTGGCAAGCCTAACCTGGATTATTAGTTCCATAAATCCTGTACTGTACCCGGTTCAATATTATGGAAATAATAATCCAAGTTAAAGCTGTCGAGACCTGATCCCAAATCGTGATTTGAAATCATACGCGGCATGCCCAACACCCCCTTAATCAATTGGCGCTTGCCTCAACCCGATATCCTACGGCGGAAGCGTGGCCACCCGGCGCCAAATTCCATCCTGCGAGACATCATATCGTTTTCCGGTATCATACCGTGCCCCATAGCGGTAATATCCTGTATGATACTGTACTGTACCTCACCAGTTTTTCACTATACCGCAACGTACCACAATATTATTATCCAAACATTATTATCCTAGAAAATGGCAGGAATTTCCCCGCCTGGCTGTTGAGATCATGTGGATTCCTGACGCCTACCTGATCACCTGATGGAATTCACTGAGGGGAAATAAATTGAGGAAGGGAGAGAAAAAAATAGTATCGTAATAGTGGGCAGAAGGAGATTAGAGGAGGATGGAATTCAATACTCCGTAGCGTAGAGTGCTGTTCCATCACTCTCGACAAGTCAGTGCGGAGTACCGCATAAACTCGAGAAGCCCGCTATGTACCAATGTATAGTACGGTATGCAGACAGGAATATCGGACATCTGAGCCACGCACAAGCGAAAAAAAAAAAAAAAAAAAAAAACAATTAGCATAGAACACAGTAGTAGTTGCAGAACCCAGCTCAGAAAAGCTGCCTGCGCGGCTTAATCAGGAGACCGAGCTGGGTGGGGCAGATCGCAGAAAATATAGCTAAGTCACTTCTTACTGGATTGATTTCCCTTGATAGGCGGGACTGAAAGATCTGGACAGCCTTCCACCCTCAACGCACTGCTCAAGCATGGAAAGCACCGGTATTTAAACATGATCTTCATCACACCACGCTTGCAGTGTAGACCAACCGCCAACATGCCTTAGTTAACAGCTAGCTTTTAGGTCGCTTCTCACGAATGTCAGGAATACTTGGACTTTATGTTTCTTCTCTACATCTAAACGACTATCACGTCTACACCTGAACTAAAAGCAAATGGGAAAAGAGAATTATAGAAATAGCAAAGAGGATCCAAAACCAAATAGCTACTGTAAAACTACATGATAATATAATGATGGAAATTCCAAGCCACAAACGCCAAACTGTAGGTTGTGAGCTGGGCCCCACAAATCCTGACTCGACTACACAAGGAAATCCGTTTGGAGGTTTGTGCGGGTACGTGATGGATGTGTGCATCCCCACCGCGGGTGATTTTCTTCGACCAAAAGAGGCATATTTTACTAAGCCACCGTGGTAGGCATAGTGAAATGAGAGGAAGGGAAAGAGGAAAACTACCACGAGGAAGTTTAGACCGTGGGAGGATGCTGCGCGGGGGTGGACGTGTTTGTGAAACTATTGCGATCGTTGTGGAACTGGTTCCCGGATGGTCCGTATTCGAAGGCGGTAAGAAGGGCCATGCGTCCCTGGCCTTAGCCCATGCTGGGGGAGGCAGATTCTGGAGCAGCCTACCAGAGCGAGGATTGGCCCCCGCCACCGAGCTCACCGAGATCGGCATTACTGAGGTTGGCATCGCCACGTCCGAGCAGTATCTCTACCACCCTCTCGTATCCATTCTCGGCAGCACAACAGAGTGGTGTTCGGCCATACACATCCAGTTTGTCGGGACTAACGTCGTCCCGTCCGAGTAGTAACTCCACGATCCCTTCGCGCCCATTCTCAGCAGCACAACAGAGTGGTGTTCGGCCGTACCCATCCGGTCTGTCGGGGTTGATATCATCCCGTCCGAGTAGAATTTTCACCACTCCCTCGTGCCCATTCCAAGCGGCACACTCAAGTGGTGTTTGGCCGAACCCATTTGGCATGTCAGGGTTGATGTCGTCCCGTCCGAGCAGAATTTTTACAACTCCCTCATGCCCATTCTCAGCAGCACACCAGAGTGGCGTTCGGCCATACCCATTCGGTTTGTTAGGGTTGACGCCTCCACGTCCGAGCAGTAATTTCACCGCCCCCTCGTGCCCTTTCCAAGCAGCACAAGTGAGTGGTGTTTGACCGTACACATTAGATTTCTGGGGATCGATGTCATCCCGTCCGAGTAGTATTTTCACAACCCCCTCGTGCCCATTCCAGGCGGCACGGCAGAGTGGCGTTTGGTCGTAACTGTCTGGTTTGTCGGGGTTGACTGAGTCATGTTCAAGTAGCATTTTTACCACACCCTGCCGCCCATTGTCGGTAGCCCACCAGAGCGGCGTTCGGCCGTACCCATCTAGTCTGTCGGGATTGACCGAGTCCCGTCCAAGTAGCAATTTTACCACTTTCTCGTTCCCCCTGCAAGCAGCACGATGTAGTGATGTTTCGCCATTGCTATCTGGTCGGTCAGGATTGATGCCCCGCCGCCCGAGGAGTGATTCCACCACTCCATCATGCCCACTCCAAGCAGCATGCCAGAGGGGTGGTCGGCCGTGCAGATCCGGTTTGTTGGGGTCAACATCTCCCCGTTCGAGTAGTAATTTCACCACTCCCTCGCGCCCTTCCCAAGCAGCACAAGTGAGTGGTGTTTGGCCGTATGCATTGGATGTCTCGGGATTGACGTCCTCCTGTCCGAGGAGTGTTTTCACTGCCCCCTCGTGCCCATGCCAAGCAGCACGACAGAGCGGCGTTTGGCCGTACTGATCGAATTTACTCGGGCTGACGTCGTCCCGTCCAAGCAGTATTTTGACTACTTCCTCGTTCTCACTCCAAGCAGCAATGTAGAGTGGTGTCTGGCCGTCCTCATCAGGTTCATTGGGGTTGACGTCGCCCCTTCCGAGTAGCACTTCCACTACTCTCTTGTGACCATTCTTAGCAGCCCAACAGAGCGGTGTTTGACCGAATTTTCCAGGCTTGTCGGAGTTGACGTCGCAACGTCCGAGTAGTGTTCTCACCACTCCCTCGTTCCCACTCCCAGCAGCGCGACAGAGTGGTGTTTGGCCGTACTTATCTAGTTTGTTGGGGTCGACGTCGCCCCGTCCGAGAAGTGTTTTTACCACTCCCTCGTGCCCATTCCAAGCAGCAATATAGAGTGGTGTTCGGCCAAATTCGTCAGGCTTGTCGGGGTTGGCGTCGCGCCGTCCAAGCAGCATTTTCACCACTCCCTCGTGCCCATTCTTAGCAGCACAACTGAGTGGCGTCTGGCCGAATATGCCCGGTTTGTTAGGGTTGACGTTACCCAGTCCGAGTAACATTCCCACCACTCCGCCGTGCCCATTCGAGGCAGCGCGACAAAGTGGCGTTTGACAGTACTTATCTGGTTTTTCGGGGTTGACGTTGCCCCGTCCGAGTAACATTCTCACCATCCCCTCGTTCCCATTCGAAGCAGCAAGATGGAGTGGTGTTTGGCCGTCAGGATCTGGTTTGTTAGGGTCGACGTCGCCCCGTCCAAGTAGTATTTTCACCACCCCCTCGTGCCTATTCCATGAAGCGCGATAGAGTGGGGTTTGGCCGAACTCATCCAGTTTGTCAGGGCTGACATCCTTCCGTCCGAGCAGTAATTTCACCGTTCCCTCGTGCCCATTCCAAGCAGCACGATGTAACGGTGTTTCGCCGTTGTTATCTTGTTTGTTCGGATCGACGTCGTTCCGTCCGAGTAGAATTTCCACCACTCCCTCGCGCCGATTCTCGGCAGCACACCAGAGCGGTGTTCGGCCGAACTCATCTTGTTTGTCGGGATTGACGTCGTTCCGTCGGAGGAGAATATTCACCACTCCTTGGTGCCCATTCATAGCAGCCCAACAAAGCGGTGTTCGACCAAATTTTCCAGGCTTGTCGGGGTTGACGTTGCGCCGCCCAAGCAGCATTTTCACCACGCCCTCGTGCCCACTCTTAGCAGCACAGCTAAGTGGTGTTCGACCAGATATGCCCGGCTTGTCAGGGTTGACGTCGTTCCGTCCGAGCAGTATTCTCACCACTCCGTCGTGCCCTTTCCCAGCGGCGCGGCAGAGTGGTGTTTCGCAGTACCAATCTGATCCGTTGGGGTTGACGCCATCCCGTTCAAGTAGTATGCCCACCACTCCCTCGTGCCCACTCCCAGCGGCGCGACAGAGAGGTGTTTGGCCGGACCTATCTAGCCTGTTGAGGTTGACGTCGTCCAGCCTGAGTAGTATTTTCACAACCCCTGCACACCCATTCTTAGCAGCACAACCAAGTGGGGCTTGACCCTTCTCATTTGGTATGTCGGGATTGACGTCGTCCCGCCTGAGTAGAATTCTCACCACTCCCTCGTGCCCATTCTCAGCTGCACACCAGAGTGCTGTTTGGCCCAACTTGTCTTGTCCGTTGGGGTCGACATCGTCCAGCTCGAGTAGTATTTTTACCACTCCCTCGTGCCCACCCTCAGCAGCACGCCAGAGTGGTGTTTGGCCTAACAGATTTGGTATGTCGGGAATAATGCCGTGCCGTCCGAGTAGAATCCTCACCACTCCTTCGTGCCCATTCTCAGCAGCATAACTGAGTGGTGCTTGGCCGCACACATCTGGCTCATTGGGGTCGATGTCGTCCCGTCCGAGTAGAATTTTCACCACTCCTTCGTGCCCATTCTCGGCAGCACACTTGAGTGGTGTCTGGCCGCACACATCTGGCTCATTGGGGTTGACGTCGTCCCGTGCGAGTAAAATTTTCACCATTCCCTCGTGTCCATTCTCAGCGGCATAACTGAGTGGTGTTTGGCCGCACACATCTGGTTTATTGGGGTTGATGTCATCCCGTCCAAGTAGAACTTTCACCACTCTCTCGTGCCCATTCCCAGCTGCGCAATAGAGTGGGGTTTGGTCATCATCATCTGGTTCATTGGGGTTGACGTCGTCCCGTCCGAGTAGTGTTTCAACAACTCGTTCGTGCCCATTCCCCGCTGCGCAACGGAGTGGGGTTTGGCCGCGAGGATTCCCCCAATTGGGGTTGACGTCGCCCCGCCCGAGTAGGATCTTTACCACTCCCTCGTGCCCATTCTCAGCAGCACGCCAGAGTGGTGTTTGGCCAAAGTCATTTCGTATGTCGGGATTGACGTCGTCCCGTCCGAGTAGGACATTCACTACTCCCTCGTGCCCATTCTCCGCAGCACACCAGACCAGTGTTTGGCCCAACGTATCCTGTTCATTGGGGTTGACGTCGTCCCGTCCGAGAAGAACTCTTATCACCCCCTCATGCCCATTCTCAGCAGCACACCTGAGGAGTGATCGGTCGAATACACCCAGTCTATCGGGATCGACGTCATCCCGTCCGAGTAGAACTTTTACTACTCCCTCGTGCCCATTCTCAACAGCGCACTGGAGTGGTGTCTGGCGGTACGCATCTAGCTCATTGGGGTTGATGTCGTCCCGTTCGAGTAGAATTTCCACCACTCCCTCGTGCCCTTTGCAAGCTGCCCATACAAGAGGCGTATTTCCCACGCAGTCCTTCTGGTTTATATCATAGCCTTCTACTTGCACTAAACTAGCTACAATATCAACAATCCCGAAGATTGATGCACAGTGTAGGCCATTGAACAGAGAAAGTTTACCGAAATCAGCACAGTCCGAGTACGGCTCTTGCGCTTTCATGAGAATTTTAGAAGATATGTGGATATTGTAGTCTCCAAATAGTTCTAGCGCAAGCAATTTCGCGCAATCCGAAAGATTCTCTTTTGCGTGTACTCCCCAATAAAGAGAGGAATATTCCAGAAAGGCTATGCCCCGTATATCGGGAGAGAAATTGACCGGGAGAGCCTTGACTTGCTGTGAATTCAGATAACTCAAGCAAGTTTCTGCCATCATCGAGTGAGCTGTACCAAAAAACTCGGGATGAGCCCGGAGGTACTTCTGGAGGGTAAAGTGGATTAGCCGGACCGTGGAAGCCTCTTTGTCCACAACAACAAGTCCTTGACAATTGGCTAGCAGCATTCCTATTGAAGGAACATTGTTGGTCTCAAGATTAGGCGACCCGATTTCGACTGCTAGGGCGTGACATAGTTCTTTGGCTTTCAAGGGCCGCTCCGCGTGAGAAACCCACATCAAAGCGGCCATGCCTAGCCTTGCCTTCTCCCCACCCTGTTCCTTTATCCGGTCCATCGCTGCACCATAAGCATCCCCCAATCCCAACCCATCAGTCATTGCGCTGAGCTTTTTTCGCCTGCGATGGATCGTGGTTTCTTGCAAGACCGCATCGATATTCAGCGAGATTAGCAAGAATCTATGTACCTGTCAGTGGACAGCTTAAGGTAGCTACCGGAGTGTCAGTATTTTTACATACGTTTCAGAAATATCCTCCGGAATCGTTCTAAGGACACCTGCCTCTAGACCACTATCCATCGCATCCGGGTTTGTGTCCTCGCCCAGCCTGGTACGAACATATCCAATAATATCATCTCTCCTGGCACTTATGCATATACTCGCCACCCTTTCGGCAAGACGCCTTTCAATTTCCGGCCGAATGAGCGGTCTTCCGGTAACGAATATTCGAGTTCCGGGGGACCCTCGGAGGATTTGGATTAGCGAATCAAGAAGCTTGATTCGATGTTCTTCCGCACATTCATCAAGAGCGTCGATGCATATGAACGTCCGCTTTCTGGAAGTTGTGGTCTGTAGCATCTTCACAATATCAGTGAGCTTTGGTCCCCGTGCACCAATGGCTCTTTCCCGGCATTCATAGGCTTCCTCTATCTCCTCCGGTACCTCTCCCAGCCTGCCCACAACTTGTTTGAGCAGGGCACCCAGTACACCGGTCGACGACTGTTCCTTTTGGGCAGCAAAGTCGAAGTAAAACCATGCAATCGTGACATTTTGTCCTCGGGCCTGATCACGCAATCTATCTATCACCAATGAGCTAACACCGCGGCTTGTCAGCACTCAGTATTCCCCTTGCATTTCCCCAAGTTCGCCCTTATTACCTAATATACGTCTTGCCTACTCCTGGATCTCCACAGCAAAACAAAACCGCATCATCGGATTCACTCCCCCCACTGCTGGCGTACCAGCTTCTAAGTTTCTCGGTTTGTAGGAGCCACTCCCCTACATCTTTGACTCGGCGCCCTCGGATGTCCCGGTGCCGTAACCCGGGCTCTAGTGGCGATAACCATGTCAGGAGTTGAGACCGGTATAAAGCCATGGTACAGTTCCGCACCCTAATAAAGAAGTTTATTTTATGATATTGGTATGAGACCTTCGCTGTTTGGAGACTGGTACCGGTAGAGGACAGGTGATTGAGTTGGTCGGTCGATGGAATCACCGAGAGATGAAGAAAAGCGGGGTCTTTTACGGAAGCCCCTGGACACCTCCAACCAATCCTCGCAGCCTCGTGCTGATAATTCCCTGCTTGCACCTTCCACGTCGGTATCAGTATGCAATACCCCTTTAGGCGATATCGTGCGACACAACAGAGACGCTAGAGAACGTCTACGAGTATAGTGGAACCGGCTCGCTTAGCACACACACACACAAGCACATCCAGAGTTGTGAATCCGTGAATCGAAAAACTTAGAATCCCACCTCACCTAAAGCCCCACAGCATAGTCTTCGTGCTGTCGACACGAAAGTTCTCATACCCTCCCTTGTATAACTCCCATCTTCTTAAAGACCGAGGAGTAAGTTTGTCGAAACCAAACACCGCCCGACGGCCA
This sequence comes from Tuber melanosporum, assembly GCF_000151645.1. NCBI lineage: Eukaryota > Fungi > Ascomycota > Pezizomycetes > Pezizales > Tuberaceae > Tuber > Tuber melanosporum. The sequence continues at coordinate 70,881 of NW_003298756.1, forward strand.
GCCCTAGTCGTATCATAATCCCAAGAGTCCTTGAATATCCCAATCAATAGTCTCCTACCAGAGAGTAGGGTAATTCGAGATTCAAGGTTTACCAGCAAACAAACTAAGCGAGACTGTGCACTACGGTATATATCCCGGTGACACTCTTATCCTGCGCCCCGAAACATAAACGAAACTATGATTAGTACAGTAAGCACAAAAAACACTTGACTCTGCTGCTGTCCGTTCAGGATCACTACTGCACTTGACCACTACCTCCTAGCAGGTACTGTACTGTACCTGAGTTACCGCCACCCTTTCCCGAGCTCATTTACATCACCACCACAGACCGTCACTCGTTTAAGCTCCGGGCTCGTACGGCTTGATACGATACAATACGACACGACACAATATCATACAGTGACTTACCTTCAACATACCAGACACTACCAGCCGGGTCAGTGCGAAGAAAGCACCATAGATCTTAACCCTTGCTATGATATAAGGAAACCTAATTCATTAGCACTTGCCGCAACACGATCCCCGAGGCCGGGTCGGCGATACAAGGATAAATAAATTATATCGAACCCCACAGCGCGAGCGTATCCACCCAGTATGGTACGGGTATGATACCAAATCCCATATCATGCTACCAGATACCGTGCCGCACAACGGTAACATACGGTACGGCAACCGTCCTTTACAATACCGCAATGTACAGTACCATAATATCCAAACACTGTTACCCCAGGAAAATGGCAATAATTCCCCCGCCTGGCTGGGGAAATTATACGGGGAAAAGGACTGAATGTCATTCGATCACTCCTTGGCAGGTCGGGGAGGGATACCGTATAAGCTCGAGAAAAAAAACTCACTATACAACATCTATGTATACATGGAAGAGATATAAGTTATATCGGTACGCAGTCACGGCAAAAACGAACCAGAGATTGTATCATAAAAACAGTTTCTGGAGACCGGTCTGGAGGAGTGACCCTCGCAGCTCTCTTTGCATGGGCGGATCGCAGAGGATAAACCGGTCTTCCACCAAGCACTTATACTGCTCTCCAGAACCGTAGGCCATGTAGAAAAAGGTCTGCATCCAAGACCGTTTCCTGGAAGATTTGGCTGCATAGCGGGTTCTTGCAGTGCCCGTATCTTATTTGCAGAATTTGGAGTTAATTCCACGGCTTAAAAAAAGACTTCTTAGTGTGTTCATTTTCCCCGATAGAAGACAAAAAAGTGTGGACGGCCTTCCACCCTCACCTTGGCTCACGCCTGGAGGTCATTAGCATTTGAGCATGGCCCTTAGTACGCCATGCCCATGATTGAAGCCAATTGCCATCATACCCTAATTAATAGCCAGCCTTTACGTCGCTTTTCACGAGCGTCGGGAATATTTGCGCTGTCTTTATTTTTCTCTATAACACCATCTCAACAACTCTCACGTCTACACTTCAAGTGGGGAGCAAAGGGGAAAAAACGAACTCTAAAAAAAAAAAAGCGTGCAAAAAATGTGCGAAGAGGATCTACAGACAAAAAAGGCGACAATAAAATTAAATAATATGCTGGAAATTTCAAGCCACACTGGTCTATCTCAATACAGTGGTAATAGTCCCCACCGACAGCAAACTCTAGATTATACGGTAATCCGGGTCTCACAAGTCCTAGCTTTGCTGAAGAAAATCTGTATAGAGGCGTGGATAGGTATGTGATAGATAATGCTTCCCGTTTGCATAGAATCCCCTTTGACCGACAGAAAAATGTTCGGGACGAAATCCCGTGGAGGGCGTACTACGGAAGGAAGGGGAAGGACAACAGTTCCATCAAGGCGGTGTCTTAAATCGCGGGAGGAGGTTGGGCGGGGGTGAGATGAGGGAGGCGATGGTATCATAGCGATAGACGTGTCCATGGAGCTGTTGCTATTCATGCGGAAATGGCACATAGGTTATCCATGCTCCAAAGAGGGAAGGAGGGCGGCGACTCCTCGGGCTTAGGCGTTAGGGCCGCAATAGTGCTACCGCTCCCGCAAGGCCACGCTTAGTAGCCCACCAGAGCGGTGTTCGGCCTAATTTGTCCCGGTGACAGGGGTTGACGTCATCCCGTCCAAGTAATATCTTCACCACTGCCTCGTGCCCCTTCTTAGCAGCCCAGAGGAGTGGTGTTTGGCCGTCCGAATCAGGTTTATCGGGGTTGATGTCGCCCCGTCTGAGTAGCATTCTCACCGCTTCCTCGTGCCCGTTCCCTGCGGCGCGATAGAGTGGTGTCTGGCCATACTCATCTGGTTTATCGGGGTTGACGTCATCCCGTCCGAGCAGTATTTTCACCACTCTCTCGTACCCATTCCCAGCGGCATGATAGAGCGGTGTTAGGCCGTACGGATCCAGTTCGTTAGGGTTGACGTCGTCCCGTTCGAGTAGAATTTTCACCACCCCCCCATACCCACTGCAAGCAGCCCAATGGAGTGGCGATTGGCCTTCCACATCTAACTCATCGGGACTTATGTCATCCCGTGCGAGCAGTGCTTTCACCACTCCCTCGTGCCCAGTCTCAACGGCCCAACGGAGTAGATCACCGGCCTCCCCACCTTGTATGTCGAGGCTGATCCGTCCGAGAAGTACTTCCACCACTCCCCCATGACCACTATCAGCGGCAGACCAGAGCGGCGTTCGGTCACACACATCCGGTCTATCGGGATTAACATCGCTCCTCCCAAGTAGCATTTCCACCACTCCCTCATGCCCATTCTGAGCAGCCCAACAGAGTGGCGTTTCGCCGTGCGCATCTGGTTCATTTGGGTTGACGTCGTCCCGCTCGAGTAGAACTTTTACCACTCCCTCGTGCTCATTCTTAACAGCAAACCAGAGTGGCTTTCGGCCGTACCGATCTGGTTTGTTGGGGTTGACGTCGTCCCGTCTGAGTAGAATTTTCACCACTCCCTCGTGTCCATTTTTAACAGCGCACCAGAGTGGTGTTTGGCCGTACGGATCTGGTTCTTTGGGGTTTATATCGTTCCGTTCGAGTAGGATTTCCACCACTCCCTCGTGCCCTTCGCAAGCAGCCCACACAAGAGGTGTATAACCCGCGCAGTCCTTTTGGTTGATATCACAACCTTCCACCTCTACCAAATCAGCTACAAGTTCAACAATCCCGAACATCGACGCATAGTGCAGTCCATTGAACAGGTAAAGTCCATCGAAACCAACCCACGATAAGCGCGGTTCCCGCACCGCCAAGAGAATTTTAATGGATATGTGGTTATTGTAATCGTCAAATAACCTTAGCGCGAGCGATTTCACGCAATCTGAAAGGTCCTTTTTTGCGTGCATTCCCCAATATAGTGAAGAATATTTTAGAAAGGGTGTGTCCCGGAGTTTGGGGTAGGGATTTGTTGAAAGAGCATTGACCTGCTGCGAGTTTAAATAACTTAAGCAATTTTCTGCTATTATGGAGTGAGCTGTACCAAAAAACTCGGGATGAGCCTGGAGATACTCGTGAAAGGTAAAGTGGATAAACCGGATTGTGGAAGCCTCCTTGTCCACAACAAGTCCTTGGCAACAGGCTAGCAATGTCCCGATTGAAGGGACATTGTCTGCATTGAGATCAGGCAGCCCGATTTCGACCGCTAGGGCGTGACACAATTCGTTGGCCTCCAAAGGCCGCTCGGAGTGAGAGATCCACATCAAGGCGGCCATGCCAAGCCTTGCCTTCTCCCCGCCCTGTTCCCTTATCCGGCCAATCGCCGCATCATAAGCATCCCCCAATTCCCACCAATCGGTCATTGCACTGAGCTTTTGACGCCTACGATGGATTGTGGTTTCCTGCAGAATCGCATCGATGTTGAGTGAGACCAGCAGAAATCTAGATATGTATCTGTCAGTGGGTAACTTAAGGCAGCTTCCGGAGTGTCGTTGCTTTTACGTACGTCTCAGAAATACCCCGGGGAATTTTCCTCAGGATATCTGCCTCTAAATCACTATCCATCGCATCCGGGTTTGTGTCCTCGCCCAGCCTGGTATGAACATATCCAATAATATCACCTCTCTTGGGCCTTATTGATATACTCATCACTCTTGCAGCAAGACGCCTCCCGATTTCCGGTCGAATGTGCGGTCTTGCAGTAACAAATATTCGAGTTCCAGGACAATTTTGGAGAATCTGGTTTAGCGAATCAAGAAGCTTGACTCGGTGTCCTTCCATACATTCATCAAGAGCGTCAATACATATAAACGTCCGCTTTCTGGAGGAGGTAGTCTGTAGCATCTCCGCAACATTGGTACGCTGCTCCTTCCAGTATTCATAGGCTTCCTCTACCTCCGCCGGTACCTCTCCCAGCCTGCCTACAACCTGTTTGAGAAGGGCACCCAGCACACTGGTTGACGACTGTTCCTTTTGGGCGGCGAAGTCGAAGTAAAAACATGCAACTGTGATATTTTGTCCCCTGGCCCGATCACACAATCTGTCTATCACCAACGAGCTAACATCGCAACTTGTCAGCACTCACTCCATTTCTCAAAGTTCATCCTTATTACCTAATATACGTCTTGCCAACTCCCGGATCTCCATAACAAAACAAAACTGGGCTATCGGATTCACTTCCACCACCAGCGTACCAGCTCCTGAATTCCTCGGTTTGTAAGACCCAATCCCCCGCATCTCTAACTCGGCGCTCTCGGATATCCTGGTGCCGTAGCCAGGGCTCTAGTGGCGATAACCATGTCAAGAGTTGAGACCGGTCAAAAGCCATGGTATAATACAGTTGTTCCACAACCTACTAAAGAAGTTGGTATTATTGAAAAAACTGATATGGCACCTTCGCTGTTCGAAAACCAGAAGAGGACAAGTAACTAAGTCGGTCTGTTGATGGATGGCCGAGAGCTGAAGAACGGGGCCCTTTATAGAAGCCCACAGATACCTCAGGGCAGCCCAATCAATCCTCCCAGCCGTGTGTTGGTGGTGGTGTTCTGCTTGCGCACACCGCATCGGTAGAAGTATGCAATAACTCTTCAGTCGATACCGTGCGACACGGCGCAGATCACGGGGAGCGCCTATGGCGGTTCTCTGATCGGCTCGCTTAGTATCAAGGGTTAAGAGAAAAACTTTGCTATCACCCAACTTAAAGCATCACAGCACGGTCCTTGGTGATGCAAGCCGAAAAGCTCTTCCGGAAAACCCGTGCCCGTTTCTGTGAAGAGGGGCGCCGTGCTTTCCAGCATCCATCACGGTCGCCTAGTCCAGTACGAGTCTGTACCTAGTACGAGTACCGGTACTCTACAGCACCGGCACCAACTTGCACAGCACGGTATCCTCCGCACACAGGCCACAATCTTTGCTGTCGGGCGCGGTCACAGCGCTATGTGATGGAGCGCTACATACGGCAGAAAGTTGGCTGGGCGATGCAGTAAGTGCGCTTTATCACCCGAATATAAGATATATTCAAGTTAGCTACTCGAGTGCCGGTACAATAGCTACAAGTACAGTAGCTCGCTACCCCCTTATGGTGGTATCCCGTCACCCGCTAGATCTACCCGTAGTAGAGTACAGTAGATGGAACGGGCCAGTACAGTACTCGGATACGCCAATCAGTTTTATCAACGAAATATTACTCGAGTACCGCACTGTACTCGTACGATGTGCTGTAACTTTACTTGCACGAGCACCAGTAAATTATCACTCACCTAACCTATGATACACCAGTACGGTAGCCCGAACAGCCAAAACCCGCCCGCGGCTACAATAGCTCAATCCAAAACCCCCAAACCAAAAACGAGCTCATCTTTCCTTGAGGGGTGTGGTGTGACACGGTTTCCTCCGGCGCGATTGTTTGACTGATAGACTACCGTATATATAATAGAACTAATCTGCTGCCACCTGTAGACTAGTTATAGAGAGAGTCGCTGCTCTGGTTAGAGTTGGGATCTATGTTACCCAGTGGCACATCTCTATCGAATAGCCCACTACAACATGATTCCGGTCATCCTAAATCCATCAGCAAAACAAAACTAGGGCAAAAGGCCATCGGAGGTTCGTAAAAGGGTCTCCCATGAGTCCCATCATACAAAATTACGAGAAACTGTTTCCGAGGCTTTTTCTCAAATGTCGATTTACTATGCCTGAATTTTCCAAAAATTTTGGGTGGAGAGTAAGATTTGGCACCACATGTAATTACTGTACTGTACAGTACCAGTACCTATAAGACTTGTATCACATGAATGGATATCCCCCCCCCTCAGTGCCGCTACATTAGAGAATCCACACTTCAAAACGCAATGCACGAAAAATCAGTATCAATCGGGATATATAATGCGATGCCCCATCTATTTACTACCCATCCATCCACCCGTCATAAAGCCATGCGTGTAATAGCCATGCGTGTGATCCGTAAAATAATACTTTTAAACGAAAAATGTAGGGAAAGGTTTAAAGGGAAAAAAAAAAGTGACAGGAAACTAAGTTGTCTAAGAGAAAGAGAAAAACAGAAAAACGAAAGGAAGGCAATTAATTATTTCCCACCAGCAAGCATCTTCATAACCTCCTCCCTATCCCCATCCGGCAACTTCGCCAACGCAGCAACAACACCCCGTAGCGCACTCTTCCCATTCTTTTGAAAAAGCCCTTCAACCTCCGCTGCGATGCCGTCTTGGCGTAGGCCCTCGATCTTAGCAATCACCTCCTTTTTGTTATCCTCGTACCAGGTCGCGACGAGTCTATCGTTGTCGTCGAAGACAGTGGATTCCCCCCCTTCGGCGATGATGAGCGATTTGAGGCGCTCAAGGTTCTCCTCGCGAGTGGAACCGCGATCCGCAAGACCCATCTTCTTGAGGAAGAGCTCCTCGTTCAATCTGCGGCGGATACGCCAGTAAAAGAACCTACGAGCGTGTTGCCATTGTAGGGGTTGGCGGATAGTGCCTTTGGCCATCATGCGGCCCGCACGATCGTGCAGGTCAGCGAATTGCAGGGAGATTTGAGTGTAGATTGGCGTGAGGAGGTTTTCGCGCTCGGCCATTTTGACTTTGATTTCGGAGGATTCTTCATGGGAGAGGATTCCCGAGGCGAGCTTACGGCGGTAGTCGGAGTACACGTGATCGAGGCGGGCCATTGTCTCGAGTTGTTTGTCGCGACGATATTTGATGTTGACGATACCTTCTGGCTCAAGGACACCGGCGCGGGATTCCTCGTCGGCATACATCTCCATCATGCTTGGATTGATAGTAGGATCCACCACGACCTATTAGAATTAGCAAAGTGAATAACTAATAAAAAAGAGGGGAAACATACCCATGAACCACCACGAAGCTCGCCAAAAGGTGGAATGTAGACAAAAATCGGCTGCTCATACTTGACAAGAGCATCGACAATCATAGATCCATACTTCAGCACCTCGTTGTACATATCCCTCTGACCGCCGGAGAATCCACGCCAGTTGGCAAGGATCATTAACGGCAATTGCTCCCCGCGATTGAAATCGTTGATAGCCTGAGCAGTCTTGAACGCAGAGTTAGGGTACCAGACCTGACCAGCCTCAAGCGAGACCATTTCCGTAGAGTCAGGGTTAGCCGGATCAGCAGGGGTGACATTCTCAACCGAGCGGGTTTCAACGGCAATGACACCAATGGGGATACCAGCAATGCGAGCGCGGCCGACAACGACGGTTCTAGCCCACCCGCTAAGAGTCTCCTGGAAGGACCCCTTATCAAACAGACCAGAAAGGTATTCTTCTTCGTCATCCTTTCCGGCAAGCAGCCATCTAACATCATAGGCTTCCTTGGTACTGGGTGGGGTATATGTGATGTCACGGTCCCAGGGGTCGGGGGAAGGTGAGATAGGAACGGGTGCTCCGCGTCTCTCGGGAACGTACGAAATCCACTCAATAATCTTCTGGACACCCTCAAAATCATCGCTGGCGGTCAAGTGAGAGATACCATTGCGGTACATGATCTGAGTACCTCCCAATTGCAAGTTTGAAGTATAAACCTCACGACCAAGCAATTTGTTGATAGCCGGAGCACCAGTAAGAATCTAAAAAACAGATTAGTAAAAGTCGCTCGTAAATCATACAAAGCGACAAACTCACGATAGGTTGTCCCTCAATCTGGATAGCACGCTGACCCAAGCGAACCAAGTAGGCGCCAATACCGACGGATCTGCACGTAACAAGGGTGACAGTAAAGATATCCTCATATGCCCTGCTAGTAGCACCAGCAATCAACCCAGATCCCTTCAAACATTCAACACCTAGCCCATCTTCCTGTCCGATAATAGTCGTGATCTTGTATCTCTCCTCACCCCCCTCAACAATCCGCTCAGTGAGAACCGCCTTAGTCTTCCTATCCGCAAACTTCTTGTTGACTTCCGGAGTGAGGTAAAGGTACTTGAATCCGGACTCCGGTTTATCCGCCTCATTCCACGCAACCTCAAAATGCGGAATCAACTCCTCCGCCATGCCAATTCTAGCACCAGAATTGGCCGACAAGTAAATTCTCGGGATACCCAATCTTCGCGCAAACTCCGTGCACTTGTGGAAAAACTTGTCTTCGGCGGGACCGAAAGATCCGATTCTAAAGGTGATATCGTTGGCAATAATGACGAACTTGCGTCCCCGAGGATACTCGGGGGTCTTTGCAGTTAATACCCAACCAACCATACCATGAGCGTTAGTTCCCGGCTCGCGTTGAACCTCGGCGAGACCACCATTATCATCCAATACCAACTCGCTATACTCTAAACACTCGGTAAGAGGGGGGATCCTCTCCTTAAACGAAGGAACCTTCTTAGCGGACTTCAGCCAGCTCTGATGGAAAGCCTGTCTGAACAGCTCGGGAAAATCGTACACGTATTGGGTCCCCATAAGATGCGCCTTGTACCTCTTGGGCTGCAGCCACTCCTTGGCAGCGTATGGAGTATTGACGGCACGAAGGTGCATGGATCCAGACTTAGTGCCGATGCTGTGGAATACCCATTGCCCCTTATCAGTCTTTCGCTCCGCGTACATCTCAACCTGAATGACATATCCAGACACGTTCTGGATGATAACACGAAGGGGGTACGCAAGGCCGCTCTTGGGGTCGGTACAGATGATACGGATCTCAGCACCGGTGACACGGAGTCTCCAAAGACGCCTTCCGAAACGCTCGATGAACCCGCCAAGAGCAGGCTCGATCTCCTCGGGGCTGAGGGGGAAAACGGGGGTGAAGTTAATGAAGATGTGGTTAAGGTCAGAGTTGTTGTTTCCAATAATCTCCAAAGCGTCGAGGATATCATTGACCAAGCGATCGGTCTCGGAAATCAAGTAATCAGCAGTGGGGATCTCATCTCGCAGGCGACCCGGACGAACGACGGCACGAGTAAAGTACCTCTTGTCGCTCTGAACCTCCTTACCGTACGCCTCGTAGACGTGGATATTACGGTTCTCGGTGAAGACCGGCTTGATGGTGAAGTTTGACAACCTACCCAGTTCGAGCTGGAAAGCCAATGCAGGTTCGATATGACGAATACTCTGCTCTTCGCGGTATTCGGGGCCACGGAAGGTGAAGTATCCGGGATAGGACCCGTCCTTGTGACCACAGATGAAAGTGATACGACGAACGTTGCGGGAAAGAAGCTCATCCTTGTGATCAGCGACAAGCGGAAGAATTCTCTCCAAAAGGTCCTTATCATCCATAGATTCAGCATCCCGAACAGCGACGTTGCAAACAGCAGACAGGGAATCCTCCTCTTCAGCCTCGAGCGCAGAAAGGGGCATAGACCGCCTTCGTCCTTCAAGATTGGCCATTAATCCGCTTCCAGTAGGTTTAGCTCCCCTTCCGAGGGGAATGAGTTCGAGGGCGCGGAGAAGGTACTCCTCGGCTTCGTCAAGGAAGGTAACTGGAATAATAACACCCTTACGGACAGGCTCGATCTCAGACTTTCCGACCAAGAACGAAAGATCACTAATAGATCCGACACGTTTGAAGCCCTCGCGCTCTACAGTAGGCGTAGCCGGGGCCGAAGGCTGGGTCATACCATACTCAGTAACACCAACCTTCCTTAACTGGAAGTCCCAAGTGACAATAAATGGAGGTTCAGAGTCCAAATTGTGGTAGTTGACAGCATGTAACTCGTAAGCCCTGTACGCTCGGCGAACATATACCTCCAAAGCAGCCAAAGAAACCCAAGGGTCGGCATGAGCAAAGAACGTGGGAAGGACATCAAAGACGGTATACTTGGAGTCGATAACCTCCTTTAGAGTCTCCTGATGAGGAGTTCTGTGTTCCCATCCAGTCTCACCATATCGCGACTCGACAACGGAAGAGCGGAGGATATGTTCCATCTGAGCGGCTCTCTCCTCGAGAGAAGGCAGAGCACATTGAATAAGGACTTCGCGAGCCTTAAGCGCAACCTTGGTCGAAACACGGGACTCCAACTCGGTGAGCTTCTTGAGAATTGGTCGGAAGAATTTGACGATAGGTCCGTTGTTAGGCTTGTTAGGGCGATACTCCTCTAGAATTGCTAGGATAAGATTATTCTTAGATGCGATTCTGCTGTGAGAAAGCACTGCCTGAACAACCCTATTAATATCGTCCCTGTTTTCATCACGGAGTCTGAGAATAACATCTTCGTCACGGGTATTTGGCCCCTATAAACATTAGCACACAAAAGCATTCGATCCCGGAATAATAGACCCACCGAGAATAGCTTCTCAACACTCCAATACTGCTCAATAAGCCCCAAGAAAACCGACAGTTCATGAACCTTCAACCCCTCTGAATACCGATCCATAATCTCAATCAATGGTAACAGAGCAGACTTCAAGAGCTCGACATCGCCAGCGGCATGACGATCTTCCAAGAACTTGTCCAAAGTCTTGCGAAGCTGCTTCGCCGGGAATTCTCCTTTGCGGGACTTGGCTCTCTCGACAACCTGCGAGAAATGAGCGTCAAGTTTCTGTGGCATTCTGGCGTGCAGGGCAGAAAACTGCGCTGCCCATTCTCCGTAGGGAAGCTCAAAGTCACGGAGAACCTGGATGAGCTCCTTGAGAGAGGTGGCCATGATGACCTGGTTGTCGTAGCCATCAATAATATTCTTGAGGACGGCGGTAAGGAGTGTGAATCTTTGTGGCGGCTTGGTGCCGACGACCTGCGCCGGGCCGAAGTCGGGGAGCTGGCCATCGAAGGGAGTAGCATGCTTGACACGACTTGGATCATCCAAAGCTAATATACCGAGGATGTCACCAGCCTCAAGAGTAGACCCCGGCTGCTTGATGAGTTGAACGTGACCGTCTTCTTGCGCAAGAAGAGGCATGTACATTTTCATAACCTCAACTTCAGCAAATGCCTGTCCCTTCTTGACATGCTCTCCGTTCTCGACGAGGAACTTGACCAACTTTCCGGGGGAGGGTGTTCGAAGCTGTGTGGGATCGTTCTCTTGCTCCAGCAGGCATGTCTTGCTATCAACACTAACACGAGTAGCTCCGACCTCCTCCTTCCAGTAGACATTATGACTGCGTCCACTCAAGAGGATCAATAGACCACCGTCTGACAAGGCCCTCACGCCAATACTGCACTTGGAACCATTGATGAAAAGATGGTAGGAATCCGCACTCGATCGTGTAGCCGTAAACTTATAGCGCTTACCCTCGTAGATGAAATCGACCGGGAATACTGTCTTAAGGATATCCTTGGCAGGAACTTGACCCCTCTCCAAAGAAGCCTTGTACTCCGTCATGCAAATCTCACTCGCGACATGAGCCTTGGTAACAGCACCGCAAACAACCGCGAGGAATGTATCCGGTCGCTCAGTGGTAAGCTTGTTAGAGATAAGCTCGTCGAGCCATCCAGTAGTGATAGTATTATCTTCGAAAGCTGGGGTTTCTAAGAGCTTAATAAGGTACTCGACTGTTGTCCTAAAATCGCCACGAATACTCAATTCCTTCAAAGCGACGACCATGTGTTTTCGGGACGCACTACGGTTCTCACCATAGGCGAAAATGTGACCGAACTGCGAGTCGGAGAAGGAATGGATACCCCCGGCGGTACCGACAGAGAAGTAACCCCACACGTTTGAAGAGGATCGGAAATTCAGCTCGTGCATCATACCGCTGGAAGGCTTGAATCCTTGACCAGGATCCTCGGAGGTGATACGACAGGCGGTGGTGTGACCCTTAGGGGTTGGCCTTCGCTGGGTAAGCTGTGAGCCATCTTTGGAGAAATCAAAATCGATCTCGCCAGTGGATGCCGGATCAACACCGTACAACAGACGGATATCACGTATTCTATGTAGAGGTAGACCCATAGCGATCTGAAGTTGTGCAGCGGGAAGATCTACACCAGTAACCATCTCAGTGGTAGGATGCTCGACCTGGAGACGGGGGTTCAACTCGAGGAAGTAGAATTTATCATCCGAGTGAGAATAGAGGTACTCAACAGTACCAGCAGAAACATATCCGACAAGCTTTCCTAATCGTACAGCAGCCTTCTCCATCTTGGAGAATGTAGTCTGGTCAGCAACCGTGACCGGCGCCTCCTCGATAATCTTTTGGTGTCTCCTCTGTACGGAACAATCACGACCGAACAGCGAGATATTGTTTCCGTACTCGTCCGCCAACAGCTGCACCTCCAAGTGCCTAGCATTTCCAGCCAACTTCATGACGAAAATTGGCGATCCAGGCACCTCTCCAGCAACCTGATTATAAAGGCTCGCAAAACCATCTTCCGAGTCGACCTTTCGGATACCCTTCCCACCACCACCTTCTGAGGCCTTAATCATGACCGGGAACCCAATCTCCTTCGCCTTCTGCAGAGCTTCTTCGGCTGAGTGAGTGCACCCCTTAGCATAGACATCGTCGGCAACGGTAACCAACCCCTTCGAGTCAATCTGTACTTCATTGACCCCCAATCCGCTCCAAGGAATACACGGAACCTCAGCATGCTGAGCTACGATAGTCGACGAGATCTTATCTCCCAGGGATCTCATAGCCGAGCCGGGGGGGCCGATGAAAACAATCTTATTCTTCGACGCGGCTAAGCTCTCTGGCAATTTCGGGTTCTCACTCGCATGACCCCTGTAAAAAAATCCCACCATCAGCTTTACCGCCCTCCCAAAAGAAAACCCCCTATTCCCATCAACCAAAGCAAACGCACCATCCAGCCCAAACAGCATGAACCCCCATCCTCTCCGCAACATCAACAATTAGCTCCACGTTGGCATAGTTATTATTATTCGTGCCCCCTGGTACCTATTCCGTCGTCACCACGCAACCAATCAGCTTTAGATGAGGCTCCAAAATAAACTTCCTGGTTTCAAACCTCCCGCCCACCACTACCGTTACCAACCACTCTCCCCCGCAAAATAGCGGGGTAATCAGGCAGACAGCGACCAGTAGGTGAGGGGGGGGAAAGCCTCAAAATGGGAGGAGGCAAACCTCAACGTATTGATCCGCCATACGAATGTAATCTGCATTGGCCTGCAAATCCTCCGGTGTAGCCATGACGGTGAATTGTATAGCTCTCTCATCACCGAACGTCTCATACGCCCATTTCCTCACACTCCTAATCTCTTTGACCGCCGCAATTCCGTTGTTTGCAATCAAGACCTAAATCCCCCATCAGAACGAAATTGCCAAGTCAGCTTCCCTCCGACCAATTGCTATGGAAGACAGATAAACCGAGGACGGCAAGGGTTCACACCTTCTGAATAACTGTGTGCCCATCGTGCGACGCAACAAAATCCTTTACCGGACCAGGTGCAGCAACAGCAAGATGATTCCCACCGATAAAGTGAGCTGGAAGATTAAATTTTGCGGAGTAGCTCGGTGCGGCCTGTCTCTTCTTACCCCCAGGCTCCCCTGCCGTCCCGTTATGCCGCATTATAGCAGCGACGCTGGCCGAAGTATCGGACGCCATATTGTAGTAGCTATGATTCCTTCTCCTCCCGAAGAAGGCTTCACTACGGACGCAGGTGGGGGAGGAGGGAGGGAGATGATGTAGGAGTAAGGGGAGGATGAAACGATGAGCAATGGGGAGAGAATTCTGAGATGCAGGTGGAAGGAGGCTCCGGTAAAGAGTGGTGGCACGGCTGGCGGTGGTGATGCTGGAGGCAGGGCAGAAGGGAAACGGGGTATTAAAGTCTAGAAGGAGAACAAAAAAGGAAACGAAAAAGAAATTCCAAGAATTAGCGGGAGGGAGGAAGAGAGTGGGAGAGAGGAGGAGGGGAGGGACGGGAGTTTTAATAAATGTGTGGATGTAGAGGAAATGGAATCGATGGGACAGGAGGAACTTTTTCCCCTTTAGAGGGGGTGGAGGGGAAGTTTGCTTCACTTGTATGATTTGAACGGCGGAGGTATAGTTTAAAGAGCGTAGATAGGTGAGGTATAGCTAGGCTAGGTATGATATGTTGGGACATGCTGAGAGCGTAGAGTACTGTACCAAAAAAAAAAAAACGTTGGGGGTGGGAAGAATTGAAAAAAGGAACATACACCCTTGTGTCGTTTCGAATTAGCTCTTTTTTCTTTTTTTTCCCTCTTGTCCCCTTCCCACTGCCGTACCTAACCAGCACAACCAGCGCGAGCAAATCCGCAGGAATCATTGTGACAG